>NC_133653.1:36614325-36914325 GCF_009905375.1 Apium graveolens
GGGTCCTTGCAGACCTTTTGAGAATGAACCTCAACAGCCAGGTGCCATTGGTATACTTGCCAATCATGAATGCACCACTGGTAAGTGAGGTATATGTTTCTATAACTCCTACTATTTCCTACCCCAATGTTTCTTTGCCTTCTAGTGTGGCTATGGAACCTGTGTCATTGTCCAAACAGGCTCCTACCAAAGCCACCAAATCTAAAGTTTCCAAAGTCAAGTCAAAGAAATCTACCACTGTTGTTTCTCAAAAGACAACAGTTGTAATAACTACCAAAAACCCTGAAGGGAGTGAACAGGGTGTGAGTGGTGAGGGGAGGGGTGAACATCAAAAAGCCCCCCAGGATAAGGTGGGAGAGGTGAGTGGTACCCAAACCAGCCAAACCACAGTCTCTCAAAAGACTGTAGTGGTTCAAAAGGAGTCCAGCACATCCCTAGTTGCATCCTCCCAAAAGGATGCAACTATTGAAAATAGTCCCCAACCAGGGACACAGAACAAAAGAGGGAGGGACACTGAAGCTACACATTTACCAATTCAAGCCTTTTCAAGGAAGAAGAAGGCCAAAACCCTAGTTTCCACACAAGGGACACACACAGCACAGATACATCCACCAGTATCTGTGCCTTCTCAAATTCAGCTTGATGTGATTCCAGCAAATGTGGAATCACAGCCCCATTCTCTCAATATAGAAACACACCATTCCTCAAACTCTCCAACACCCTCTCTGGATGTGGATATGATATTCACATCAATTCCTAATTCTCCCTCATTAAAACTCAGGGAGGAGCCCCACTCAAAACCTGGTGATCATCATCTTTTAGATGATTTGTTGGATCATCAGCCAATTCTTTCAGATGTAGTTGCAGAATCTGTGTCACCACACTTAAAATCAATCCACACAGATTCAACAATTATGTCACTTTCTATCTCTACATCATTTCCTTCCTCAACGGATATCTCTCATCCGTTGACAAGTGGTTGTTCTTCAACGGATAAGCTTAACAGCAGTTATCCGTTGATACCATCAGTTTCTACTTCAACGGATATTCCCTATCCGTTGATGGCCTCTACACACTTAACAGAAACAATTCCAACTGTAGAGGACATGGCAACTGTACAATCACTTTTAGGCTTGAGGGAAGGGAGTGATTTTTTGAGTGAGAGGCTGGGTTGCTCCCAGGCAAAAGGAGAGGTTGAGAGTCACCAAATGCATGCTATTTCTTCCAGCATGGCAAAAGTAAGTGAGAGGAGTGCCACCTTAGAAGGTGAAGGTGAGGGTGTGAGGGTGTGTGTGAGCCAGGGGGAGCCCCTGATGCAAGAACAGAGAGAAATTGAGAGAAAGGCAGGTATAGAAGCTATAAGGGTGGATCCAGCCATTGCTAGTGAGTTAATGAAAGTGGATGATGCAGATAAGGAAAGACAATTTCAGCAACACTACAAAGCTGTCATTGATAACATTTCCTTGGACGCTGACACTTTTACTCACCCTGTTTCAGCCTATCAATTATTGGCTGCACAGGGCAATGTGGAGGCAGAACAGACACTACACATTGTACACACTTCAGAATCTCTTCTCAGAGACAAAGCTGCTGTCAACAGGCTGCCTTCTCAAGCTGGTGAGCCATCTGAAGAATTTGGAGTAAATTCTAATGATGATGACTCTAATTCTTTGAATGAGAGCATGAACTTAGGGGGAGTAGGAGGCCCAAGTTCTGTTCCTAATCTTCCTGCATGGGCATGGGAAAAACCATCAACACCAGGAGAGTTTGGTGTCACTTTGGTCAAACAAGTCATGACAATTCAGCAGGCCATTCAGGAGACTCAAGATGCTGGTACCAAGGCAATTCTTCAAGCTCATCTGGAATCTCTGCATCTCTTGCAGTTGCAGCATTACCAGCAAAATCTAAGTGTGGATGAGCTCAAGCTGGACATTGCTGATCTGAAATCCTACAATGCTGAGAAATTGGATTCAGTTATACCCTATGGTACTATGCAAGATTTGTTGGGGAGACTGAGGAAGGCATCTGATGCTGACAAGAGGCTGGCCAGATTGGAAGATAAGGTTCAAATCATTGAAGACTCTATGATCACCATTCTTCAGAATCAACAAACTCAAACAAATCTACTCATGCAGCTGGCACAAGCACAAGGCTTGACCCCTACCCTTGATGATAACAAAAAAGGGGAGAATAAAAGGGAAGGGGAAGAAGAGCCATCTACAACAGTTCAGATTTCTAAAGTGCTAGTTCCTGTCATCACAACTTCTCCACCAATTCACGTCAAAGGAAAGCTAGATGGAATTGATCTAATCCAGATAGCAGCAGCTGAATTGCAAGTCAAAGAGCAAAGGAAGAAGATTGATGAAAAGATGCAACTAATATTTGGTTCTACAACTTCTCAATCACAATCTGTGAAGCATAGCACAAAAGTGGAATCAATTATTATGGAACTCAAGCCAGTAGGGAGGCATAAGGATGTAGAAACTTCTTCCAAAGATCTGCAACCTATGGTTCTCAAGCCCAACAACAGATCCAATAAGGACTCTACAAAGAATCCTCTAAAAGAGGTGGATTTTCCTCTTCCAAAAGCTGATGAGGACAAGCTTTTAGGAAGAAGTATTGCATATCTCAAAGAGACCATGGATGAGGCTGTAAGGAGAAACATGGCTATTATCTTCAGAGAGGGAAAGAGCATATGTGTGATGCAAGGACATCCCAAATTCTCAATAGCCAAGAGGGAAGAAACCAAAAGGTTGAAGGAAGAAGCCAAACAGCTAAAGACTGACAAAAGAGCACAAGCAAAGCTTGAAAAACAGCTAAAGTCAAGTCAGGCTGAAGAACAGAAAGAAATTGAAGACAAAGGTGAAGATGAAGCTATGGGGGACATGGTTGGTACTGAGATGGAGGAAAGAAGTAAGGAAGAATGGCAGAAAGGGAAAAGAAAGAAGGTCAATTCAAAGAGAAAGAAGGTAGATAAGACTGAAGAAACCCAATCAATATCAAAACCACTACCCTCTATTCCTGAACCCATTGTACCTGACCCCTTCATGAACATTCATGGTGAAACAATCATTCCCAAGGAGGAACCAATTGATTGGGACACCATCAAATTGCCCACCTTCCTAACCTCTTCTCCACCATCAAAGAAGCAGAAAAGAAGAATCAAATCAACACCCTCTAAAGCCTCAATCAAATTCACACAGAAGCCTAAGCCTAAACCTCAAACCTCTAAAGATGATTATGTTCACATCTGTGACATAAAAGAATTTTCAGACATTGATCTCTATCTGGATGAGCTGGAGGATGTAAGGGGAATAGCTGCCTACAGACAGCTACCAGAAAGACTAGTGTTTAAATACAAAGGGGCTGGGGAAAGAACATGGCCTCTGCACAAAATTCTGAATGAAGGCTACTCTACCTTGATTAGAGTCTACTCAGCCATACATAAGGATTATGGCTTTACCAGAACTGCCAGGACTGAGATTCTCAACAAGATTGCCAACATAAGAAAAACTTGGAGGGAGCCCAATGCCTTGCCTAGAACTTTACTCATTCAAGAGAGAGGTATTACAATTCACAAATCACCTCATTGGTTGATGGAGTTTAGAGACAACAAAGGAGTCAGAAGATTTTTCAGAATTGAAGATCAGCTAAAGATTGCCAGTAATAAAACTCTCAAGGATATGCAATCTAAGTTAGATATCAATGAAGAAGATGAAGTTGAATTCTACAGACAACTTCAACTTCAAATAGAGGAGAATGACAGGAGGCTAGGAAAGAAAACCAGGGATCAAAGGAAAAGAAAGTAATTTGCTCAGGCTAAAGGAGCACCCTTGGAAATAATGTATTTCTTCAATTTCATCTCAACATATACACTTTTGCAGCACTTTTTATTTCTGCTTTGTTACAGTTTATATATTTGTTAAGTGTTTTGTTATCATCAAGCTAAACCCAAATTTATGCCTACAGTTCTAGTAGACATAAATAGAGGGAGATTGTTAGGAATATGTGTATTAGTTTGATGATAAGTTCAGCAAAACACTTAAGTAGAAATCTAGTGTTTGTAGCCTCAACGGATAAGACCATCTTGGCTATCCGTTGAAGGAGTAGCCTTACTTAGCAATAAGTTTGGTATTATAGCACATCTCACTCTCTGATTTCAAGCTGTAATTCTTAGATGTTGTTAGGAGATAATCAGTCATGTTGACTACTAATGGATGTACAAATAGGAGGGCTAATTGTAAATATTTTATGCCTTGTAATTTTGTATAAGTGAAGAAGTGTCAACGGATAAGAAACTAAGCTTCAACGGATGTCTCTAATGCTTCAACGGATAATATCCATCAACGGATAAAGCTTCAACTGCTAGAGCTTCAACTGATAAAGCCATCAACGGATGAAAGCTTCAACGGATGCACTGCTAGAGCATCAACGGATAAAGTTATCAACGGATGAAAGCTTCAACGGATGCTCAGTCTCATAGCAGTTGATAGTGACAGTTAACAAAGCTGACAGAGGCACATGGATTGACAGAGATGTGGTAGCCTATTTCAGGAACAGCAGAAAAAGCAGCCGTTTTTAGTCTGGTTCATAATGGAAAGTCAACAGATAATTCCATATTACACTGGATAAAAATGGAACAAAAACAAGTGGAGAACTATTGTCTTATTGTACTTTATCTTTGTCTTCACTTGTAAACTTGGTGTTATATAAACCAAGTAGTAGCTAGTAATTAGATGTGAATTTTCCCTGAGCTGTTTAGAAATATCAAGAGAGAAAATCATCTAGTTTGTACTAGGAAGCAGCTGTGATTTAATTTTGAATCACAGATTTTCTGAAATAACACATCTCTGGTGGAACAACAAATCCACCAGAAAAGTTTTTAAGTTCTTTGTGTTCATTACATTTGTGTTTGAATATATATCTGTCTGCATCAGCTCCAAGCAATTCACACACATTTGATCACTCAAACACTTAGTCTTACAAATTGCTCAAAACTTGAAAAAGTTTTGAGATTTACATTCAACCCCCCTTCTGTAAATCTCATTGTTAGTCCACTGGGAATAACAGTATCCTATGCTTTGAAAGGCAAAATCCTTGAAACCTTGAAACACTGATTCCTTTGTTATCCAATTCTTTCATTACCCAACAGCCAAGCTTTGAAAATGCCATATTGATGCTCATGAACTCTGAAACCATTTTATTATGAAACATCCAATGTTGTTAATGATTCTGTTTATTGTTTATTATTGCTTATTCTGTTATTATGCTAGAATTGGATTATTTTTATAAAATTGTGGACCAGATTCGTGGTCAGACCATATAATGGTCAAGTTAGGCCAATGTGTGCCTTGGATCCAGTAGTTAGAGCAATGTTGTGTGCTTTGCTCGGGGTTAGTGCGTGACTGATCAGTAACCTAACCTTGGTTTTTAAAATGAAAATATAATATCCAATTCTAAATCATAATCCATTGTTCACTTTATATCATAACCATATTTACCTGATGATCATTATTCTCAGTTTTGTCATTGTGACTTGCTGAGCTAGTTAGCTCATTTGTGCGATGTTGTTTATATTCTTTCCAGTTAAAAAGGAACAAGTTGGTAGCGAGGATCCCCAGTCCAGCGCGAGAGCTAGGGGTTCAGGTTGATCGAGTTAAGCTAGCAGACTTCTTTTGGAATAATTTAAGTTTGTAAATGTTTGTAATAATGTTTAATACTTGGTTTGAGTTTGAATGGTTGGAATTTGAACGGTTTGTAATATAAGTAGATGTGTTTGGCTTGTGTGCACACTTTGACCTGTTGCGATCCATGGTAGTTGGTAAGTAGGGTCACTGCATATTATTACCATCTTTATTATTGTTATAAGCAGGTTATAAATAAGGTGTGCGTGTGGACCCTAAACTTCTGACCCGGGCTTGGAGAGCTGTTAGAGAAAGGAGTAATTAGACCCAGCGTATCCCCGTGGGGTGCACCGGTATTATTTGTCAAGAAGAAGGATGGAAGCATGAGACTGTGCATCGATATAGGGAGCTCAACAAGTTGACGATCAAGAATAAGTATCCGTTACCCAGAATTGATGATTTGTTTGACCAATTGAAGGGAGCCAAGTATTTCTCCAAAATCGATTTAAGATCGGGATATCATCAACTGAAGATCAAACCAGAAGATATACCAAAGACCGCTTTCAGAATAAGGTATGGGCATTACGAGTTTTTAGTGATGTCTTTTGGATTGACCAACGCCCCAGCAGCGTTTATGGACCTGATGAACAGAATTTTCAAGGAATATTTGGACAAGTTCGTTATAGTATTTATAGACGATATTTTGATCTATTCAAAGACGGAGGAGGATCATGCGGAACATTTAAGGACAGCTTTGGAGATTTTAAGGAAAAAGAAGTTATATGCTAAATTGTCGAAGTGTGAGTTTTGGCTACAGGAAGTTCAGTTCGTAGGACACATAGTCAGTAACGAAGGGATCAAAGTGGACCCGGCAAAGATCGAGGCAATTACGAATTGGGAAATACCGAGAACACCCACTGAGGTAAGAAGTTTCTTGGGTTTGGCAGGATATTATCGACGATTCATTCAGAATTTCTCAAGAATTGCAACACCATTGACAGAGCTTACACGAAAGAATGAAAAGTTTATATGGAATGACAAGTGCGAAGAAAGTTTTCAGGAATTGAAGCGGAGATTAATCACAACACCTGTTTTGTCACTTCCAGACGATCAAGGGAATTTCGTAATTTATAGCGATGCTTCCTACAAAGGATTAAGATGTATTCTTATGCAGCACGACAAGGTGATTGCGTATGCGTCAAGGCAATTGAAACCACACGAACAGAAGTACCCTACTCATGATTTGGAGTTAGCAGCTATAGTTTTCGCTTTGAAGATTTGGAGACATTATTTGTATGGAGAAAAGTGTGAGATTTTCATGGATCACAAAAGTTTGAAATATATATTTACCCAGAAGGAACTTAATATGAGACAAAGGAGAAGGTTAGAATTGATCAAAGATTATGATTGCTCGATTAATTATCATCCCGGTAAGGCGAACGTTGTAGCAGATGCATTAAGTCGGAAGGAAAAGTTAAATGTATTATCCGTACCTGAAGAGATATATAAAGAATTTCAAAAAATTGGAATTGGAGATTAGAATTTGCAAGCCTGAGGAAGCAAAAGTGTACGGTATGATTTTCCAACCGGAGTTATTGGAGAAAATAAAGAAATGCCAGAAAGAGGTAATGGATCAAGATATAAATAGTTTGGTAGGTGAGGAATTATGCACGCAACAAGATGATCAAGGTATTCTTAGGTTTTCTTCAAGAATTTGGATGCCACCAGTAACGGAGCTGAAAAATGAAATTTTACAAGAGGCACATAGTTCAAGATATTCCATCCATCCAGGGAGTACCAAAATGTACAGAGATTTAAAGAAGAATTATTGGTGGCCAAATATGAAGAGGGAAATTGCGGAATGGGTTAGCAAATGCTATACCTGTCAGAAAGTTAAAGCGGAGCATCAGAGACCAAGCGGATTGCTACAGCCATTGGAGATTCCAGAGTGGAAGTGGGAACATATTGCCATGGATTTCATAGTTGGATTACCAAGGACAAGGGCTAATCATGATGCCATTTGGGTTATAGTAGATAGACTTACCAAGTCAGCTCATTTTCTGCCTATAAATGAAAGATTTTCGCTCGACAAGTTAGTTCATATGTACTTGAAAGAGATCGTAGTTCGTCATGGAGTTCCAATGTCTATTGTATCTGATCGAGATCCAAGATTTAATTCAAGATTTTGGAAGAGTTTTCAAGAATGTTTGGGAACAAGATTGAATATGAGTACAGCCTATCACCCCCAAACGGATGGCCAAAGTAAAAGAACGATCCAGACAATTGAGGACATGCTACGTGTTTGTGCTATTGATTTCAAAGGAAGTTGGGATGAGCATTTACCCCTAGTAGAGTTTGCTTATAACAACAGTTATCACGCCAGTATTGGGATGCCACCTTATGAAGCCCTTTATGGACGCAAATGTAGATCTCCAGTATATTGGGACGAAGTAGGAGAACGCAAAATACTCGGACCTGAATTGGTGCAACAGACCAAGGAAGTTGTTAAAATTATCCAGAAAAGATTAATAGCCGCACAAGATCGTCAAAGGAAATATGCAGACCAGTCAAGAAAAGACATGGAATTTGAAGAAGGAAGCTTGGTATTATTGAAAGTATCACCGTGGAAAGGACTAACGAGGTTTGGGAAGAAAGGGAAGCTAAACCCAAGATATGTCGGACCTTTTGAAATCCTAAAGCGTATTGGCAAGGTAGCTTACGAGTTGGCGTTACCTCCACACATGGAGCACATTCACAATGTTTTTCACATATCAATGCTTAAGAAATATAATTCAGACTCCAGGCATATAATAGAATATGAGCCAATAGAACTTCAAGCAGATTTATCATATGTAGAGAGTCCGATAGAGATTCTAGAGGAAAGAGAGAAAGTATTGAGAAACAAAGTGATAAAGTTAGTAAGAGTATTGTGGAGAAACCCAAAGGTTGAAGAGTCAACCTGGGAGTTAGAAAGTGATATGAGAAAAAAAAATACCCTTATTTGTTTTCTTAAAGATTCTGAGGACAGAATCCTTTTAAGGGGGGAAGGATGTAATATCCGGGATATATCGTGTAATTATTTTTGCTATTATATAATTATTATGTGTGTTCAGTATCTATTCTGTGAGCTAATTGTTAAGTGTTATATGTACTTGAATATTCAAAAATAATATTAATTGAGTATTTTAATTTTTATATGTCCAAAATAAAATATAGATAATTGTCATATCTTCCTAATTATTTTTATGTTGGTTTATGGATTTATAAGAATCATATGAAATTTCTAAAATCTTTTTCCGGGTAATTAAAATCTATTTAATAAAAACGGGAACCAACCGACGTCAACCGTTGTTATGTTTTTGGAACCCGAAACTCTTTCGAGAACTCCTTCCTAACCTAATTGTAATATTCCGAGCATATTCCATGTTTCGACTTTTTCGATCCGGCGTACGGTTTGTCCTGCGCGGGTCCCGGCGCAACATTTTCGATACAATATTCATTTCGGTAAATCAATAAAACCCGTATTTTCAATAAACGGGAGCTTTTTATTAAACTATCACAATTATCACTTCGTAATACGTGTAACCAGGCGCTGAGACCAAGACCGCAGTACAAATTATACTGATTTGGATAATTATCCCGAAAACCGATACCGTTTGGATCAGTTTTTACAAATAAACGTACCGTTTTATATCCGGAATGATCCAACGGGATACAAATTTTCCGTAATTATAAATAGCCTTTTACCGTATTTTATTTCGTATCAAAATCATTTGCAGATAATTAATTATATAATTTTCAGAGAAAAGCCCTAATTTCCTAAAACTGTTCTAAGAATCAAACAGCAAAACGAAGGCGTTACCGATCTCTGTTTTCAAGGCTTGAGTAACCAAAACGAAGGATTTGAAGTGTTCTATCAGATTCTGAGCTTTGTTTCACTGCAGAAATCAAGGTTATTTTTCTAAAAATTTATTTATTTTCGAATTTATTTTAATAAAAATATGAATTTTTGTTCGGATGATTGTTTGTATGATTTGATGATTGCATGTTGTAGAGCTTGTTTTCCTGATGATTTTCATATGTCATACGTCTGATTTAGAGTTCAATAACATGTTCAAATTTGAGTTTGATTTTCGAATTTCAAAATTAGGGTTTATAACCCGTATGAATGTTCTTAATTGAAATTTGGGGGTTTCTTATTCTGTGATAGATTGATGTTGTGTTATAGTGGGTTGTGTTCTCTGTGAAATTTGCAATCTAGTCGTATAAGTTTCATGAACCAACGAGGTCTGTAGAGAAGGGAGTTGTGTTTTGAAGTTTTCCGATGTTCGCCGGAAACTGGAAAACTTCACGGCCAAATTCCGGCCAACTCAGGGATTGTTAGGATGAATTGATTGCATGGTTGTGTTCCTGATGTTGTGTAGATGTGATCTAGAGGTGTTGGTGGGGTGAGGACGCCGGGAACGTGTTCTCCGGCGAACCCGACTGTTTTCCGGCGAAGAGCTGGAAAATTACAGTTTAGTACCCCAACTTTTGAAAATAATGCAGTTAGGTCCCTGAAGTTTCCAGACTTTGCAAATTTAGGATTCCTGTTTATAAAATGTTTAAAAATCATATTTCCTATTTATTTTTATTATAAAAATTCATATTTAAAATTCTGAAAATTCTAAAAATTATTATTTTAATTCTGAAAATTATTTTTAATTCACAAATAAATCTAAATTAATTAGTTAATTAATTTCAGTTAATTTATAATTGATTAATTGGTCAATTAATTCGAAAATTAATTGATTAATTGATTTAATTAATTATTAATTGATTTTAATTAGTTATTTAATTAGATTTAATTATTTAAAAATGATTTAAAAATTCTAAAAAATAGTTTCGAGCTTTAAAATATTATTCTAAATTATTTCCAAGGCTCGATAATTATTCTAAAATTATTTTGGAGCCAGAATGGGCCAACCGAACCCTGTTTATTAACCCGAAATTGATCCAATGACCCGTTTTAATTTCGAAAAATATTTTAAAAATCATTTTAAATACCAGAAAGCCTATTTATGACCCGAGACTTCTATATAAATAATATATCATTGATTACGTGATGTATTATGTGCTATATGTGACTTGTTAATTGACTATCGGTCTATATATTCGGTGTTTACTTGATTATTGCATAACTTTCAATCCGTTAATCGGATTTGGGTAAAACGAAGGGTAGATAGAAGTATGTGTTGAATAGAATTCCATGAGTAAATTATTGATAGATGCTTATGATATGTGAGCAGAAGAGGCAAGACGTAGGAAAGGGAAACAGGTAGTTGAGGAGTAAAACAGTTGTGATTGGAAGCGAGTGCAGTGTAGTAAGCTAATACCAGGCAAGTGTTCTGAACTTTCTTGAGATATTGTAGTAGTTGATAATCCTGTGATATTGCAAGTGCTTTGAAGCACAGAAACCTAAATCCTGATTTCAGTTATTGTCCTTGAGCCATGAATCATATTCTTTCTAATCCATTGATTATTGTATACCCAAACAAGAACCACAAATCTACGATACTACTCTACAAATACATACAAACTAAATACCAAACACTGAAATGAACTATTATATACTCAACCCATGGTATCTTATACTTTGAAAGACCGAATCCTTGAAACCTTGAAACGTTGATTCCTTTGTTATCCAATTCTTTCATTACCCAGCATCCAAGATTTTAAATTGCCTTATTGATCCTTACAAGGATTGAAACCCTTTCATTGTTAAACATTTATTGCTGTTAATGATTTCAGTTATTGTTTATTATTGCATACTCTGTTATTATGTTAGAATTGGATTATTTTTATAAAATTGTGGACCAGATTCGTGGTCAGACCATATAATGGTCAAGTTAGGCCAATATGTGCCTTGGATCCAGTAGTTAGAGCAATGTTGTGTGCCTTGCTCGGGGTTAGTGCGTGACTGATCAGCAGCCTAACCTTGGTTTTTAAATTAAAAGTATAATATCCAATTCTAAATCATAATCCATTGTTCACTTGATATCATAACCATATTCACCTGATGATCATTATTCTCAGTTTTGTCATTGTGACTTGCTGAGCTAGTTAGCTCATTTGTGCGATGTTGTTTATATTCTTTCCAGTTAAAAAGGAACCAGTTGGTAAAGAGGATCCCCAGTCTAGCGCGAGAGCTAGGGGTTCAGGTTGAGAAAGCTGAGCTAGTAGGCTTCTTTTGGAATAATTTAAGTTTCTAAAAGTTTGTAATAATGTTTAATACTCAGTTTGAATTTGAAATAGTTGGGATTTGAACGGTTTATAATATATTAGTGTGTTTGGCTTGTGTGCATACTTTAACCTGTTGCGGTCCGTGGTGGTTGGTAAGTAGGGTCATTGCATATATTATTATTATCTTTATTATTGTTATAAGCAGGTTATAATTAAGGTGTGTGTGTGGACCCCAAACTTCTGACCCGGGTTTGGAGGGCACCACAATAATGTTATTATATTACAAGTAGATCGTGAGTGTCAGCGTGTTAGTAAAAGTAATCAAATGCTTAACACCATTTTTAATCATATAAACAGAACCACACCCACCCACTTGTCCTTTCTCTCTCTGTCTTAACGTCCTGTAGGTTGTAGCCCTAAAACCCATTTTCATCCCCTGTATTCACTCCTCGACATCAATTAAACCACCGCAAATCGTGTTCTTCTTCTTAAAATGGAGTCCCAAATTTTTAATGATTCAGCCCCAAATATGTATGCTGATTCCGAAATTCCCCCATCCTTTCCTTCGCCGCTTCTTCCAAAAAATCTCACAAAATTAAATTGCGAGGATGATGTCGAGCTGTTTCAAATCAGTGAAGAGAAGCCAGATGATCTTATAGAGCAATTTCTGAACGAAATCGTTGAGGATACGCCCTTAAAGATTATTGAGCAATATATGAAACATAAGAAGAGAGCTTTAAAACCCAAAAAACTGCAGTTCGAAGACCCAACTGGAATGTTGCAAATTTATCTTCCCCAAATTGTGTAAGATTTCTGATCTGTATATAATTTCCATGTGTTTTGAGGAAAAATAATTCTTTTTTCGATTTGAAATTTGTGTTTGATTTGTTGCACTTGAATGATTTGTTTAAAGTTTGTTAACCCTATATTGTGTCTGATATGTTTAAATTTGTTGAAAGATTTTATGATGACCAAGATGGGTGGGACTGAATCCTCTGTAATCAGTTTGTGATTTTGTAATCCTACGATGAATTACATTTTGAGCTTTTTGTAAATTAATTACAAGAGCATAGATAATATATCTGCTACTAGGACCATTTGTTTATACCTAAAAACAACATAAATTACAGATTGGTGTCAAAACAACATATATTAAACAGAAAAACACATGTGTCCAGTCAAAAGATTGAGGTTGTCTAGTCAAAAGATTGATGTTTTCTGCAAGTATTAGGCAGTCCTGTCCTCCACATTGTTTCTTTTGTTTAAAACACCTTGCACCAGTTCCCCAGGAATGGTAAGCTGATTTGGTAGCTGTCCCAAATTTGAAAGCTTTTTCTTGCCTATATGAGGCAGTCTGTAGTTGTTATTCCCATCATTTTTCAATATCTCTGTCATGCAACTCATCAAGGACAGCCACACATAGTTTGTTGTTGTGTCAGTAACCTCTTCATAGGCCCTAACCACTGCATCTACTAGTTGACATATAGTTTTTGGAGCTTTCTCATGCTGCGAACCTTGTATAATACGAAAAAACCCAATATCATTAATGTTTAGGTCTGGACTATTAGGAGGTTGATTGGCCAAGGTTATAAAAACCCCATCTGATTGTGCGGCGTTAACAAAATGCTCATCATTAGCTTTAATATGCGGCCTTGCATTGTCTTGTTGAATGACAATATTTTTGTCAAAATCAGCGGGCCATTTATCTTTAATAGCCGGGATAATTTTGTTGATCAAACATTGTTTAATCACCGCCTTGTTTATACTTTCAAAAGGTTTAACTTCAATAACCCCTTTTGCTCTATTCTTACTTGACCTCAAAGCCGGTTCTTCAAAGGTAAAAGGAAATATACCTATTTTTCCATCAAATATGCAAACCCCATCATTGTTATATCGAGGCCTAGCTATTGCACTCATGAACATAATTTTAGTTATAAATCTCTTTGACTTGCATGTGCGATGTGGTTCGGGTTCGTTAGGTAGGAGGTAATATTTTTGACTTTGCCTTGTCATATAGAACCACTTCTCGTCTATGTGAACTTCATTATACATGTTTACATATGTGGGATTTGTGTAGAGGCTTGAATTTTCAATATGGTTTAACACAAAATTAACTCTAGCTTCCATATTCAAAGGAGTTGAAATTGGTTTCAATGCATTAGAATGTGATCTAATCTTACCTTTCTGAACTAGCCTATGGACAGTAGATTTGCTTGCATTTAAGTGACATGCCAATATCCTACTCCCTCTGTCCCGTCCATTTCTTTACACTTTCCTTTTTGGTCCGTCCCACCAATTCTTTACACTTCCTAAAATAGAAACATTTATAATACTAAAAAAAGAAAATAATGTTATTATATTACAAGTGGATCGTGAGTGTCAGCGTGTTAGTAAAAGTAATCAAATGCTTAACACCATTTTTAATCATATTAATAGAACCACACCCACCCACTTGTCATTTCTCTCTCTGTCTTAATGTCCTGTAGGCTGTAGCCTTAAAACCCATTTTCATCCCCTGTATTCACTCCTCGACATCAATTAAAGCACCGCAAATCTTGTTCTTCTTCTTAAAATGGAATCCCAAATTTTTAATGATTCAGCCCCAAATACGTATGCTGATTCCGAAATTCCACCATCCTTTCCTTCGCCGCTTCTTCCAAAAAATCTCACAAAATTAAATTGCGAGGATGATGTCGAGCAGTTTCAAATCAGTGAAGAGAAGCTAGATGATCTTACAGAGCAATTTCTGAACGAAATCGTTGAGGGTACGCCCTTAAAGATTATTGAGCAATATGTGAAACATAAGAAGAGAGCTTTAAAACCCAAAAAACTGCAGTTCGAAGACCCAACTGGAATGTTGCAAATTTATCTTCCCCAAATTGTGTAAGATTTCTGATCTGTATATAATTTCCTTGTGTTTTGAGGAAAAATAATTCTTTTTTCGATTTGCAATTTGTGTTTGATTTGTTGCACTTGAATGATTTGTTTAAAGTTTGTTAACCCTATATTGTGTCTGATATGTTTAAATTTGTTGAAAGATTTTATGATGACCAAGATGGGTGGGACTGAATCCTCTGTAATCTGTTTGTGATTTTGTAATCCTACGATGAATTACATTTTGAGCTTTTCGTAAATTAATTACAAGAGCATAGATAATATATCTGCTACTAAGACCATTTGTTTACACCAGAAAACAACATAAATTATAGATTAGTGTCAAAACAACATAGATTAAACAGAAAAACACCTGTGTCCAGTCAAAAGATTGAGGTTGTCCAGTCAAAAAATTGATGTTTTCTGCCAGTATTAGGCAGTCCTGTCCTCCACATTGTTTCTTTTGTTTAAAACACCTTGCACCAGTTCTCCAGGAATGGTAAGTTGATTTGGTAGCTGTCCCAAATTTGAAAGCTTTTTCTTGTCTATATGAGGCAGTCTGTAGTTGTTATTCCCATCATTTTTCAATATCTCTGTCATGCAACTCATCAAGGACAGCCACACATAGTTTGTTGTTGTGTCAGTAACCTCTTCATAGGCCCTAACCACTGCATCTACTAGTTGACATATAGTTTTTGGAGCTTTCTCATGCTGCAAACCTTGTATAATATGAAAAAACCCAAGATCATTAATGTTTAGGTCTGGACTATTAGGAGGTTGATTGGCCAAGGTTATAAAAAAACCCATCTGATTGTGCGGCGTTAACAAAATCCTCATCATTAGCTTTAATATGCGGCCTTGCATTGTCTTGTTGAATGATAAAATTTTTGTCAAAATCAGCGGGCCATTTATCTTTAATAGTCGGGATAATTTTGTTGATCAAACATTGTTTAATCACTGCCTTGTTTATACTTTCGATAGGTTTAACTTCAATAACCCCTTTTGCTCTATTCTTACTTGACCTCAAAGCCGGTTCTTCAAAGGTAAAAGGAAATATACCTATTTTTCCATCAAATATGCAAACCCCATCATTGTTATATCGAGGCCTAGCTATTGCACTCATGAACATAATTTTAGTTATAAATCTCTTTGACTTGCATGTGCGATGTGGTTCGGTTTCGTTAGGTAGGAGGTAATATTTTTTACTTTGCCTTGTCATATAGAACCACTTCTCGTCTATGTGAACTTCATTATACATATTTACATATGTGGGATTTGTGTAGAGGCTTGAATTTTCAATATGGTTTAACACAAAATTAACTCTAGATTCCATATTCAAAGGAGTTAAAAAAGGTTTCAATGCATTAGAATGTGATCTAATCTTACCTTTCTGAACTAGCCTATGGACAGTAGATTTGCTTGCATTTAAGGGACATGCCAATGTCCTACTCCCTCTATCCCGTCCATTTCTTTACACTTTCCTTTTTGGTCCGTCCCACCAATTCTTTACACTTCCTAAAATAGAAACATTTATAATACTAAAAAAAGAAAATATTGTTATTATATTACAAGTGGATCGTGAGTGTCAGCGTGTTAGTAAAAGTAATCAAATGCTTAACACCATTTTTAATCATATTAACAGAACCACACCCACCCACATGTCCTTTCTCTCTCTGTCTTAATGTCCTGTAGGCTGTAGCCCTAAAACCCATTTTCATCCCTTGTATTCACTCCTCGACATCAAATAAACCACCGCAAATCGTGTTCTTCTTCTTAAAATGGAGTCCCAAATTTTTAATGATTCAGCCCCAAATACGTATGCTGATTCCGAAATTCCCCCATCCTTTCCTTCGCCGCTTCTTCCAAAAAAACTCACAAAATTAAATTGCGAGGATGATGTCGAGCTGTTTCAAATCAGTGAAGAGAAGCCAGATGATCTTACAGAGCAATTTTTGAACGAAATCGTTGAGGATACGCCCTTAAAGATTATTGAGCAATATGTGAAACATAAGAAGAGAGCTTTAAAACCCAAAAAACTGCAGTTCGAAGACCCAACTGGAATGTTGCAAATTTATCTTCCCCAAATTGTGTAAGATTTCTGATCTGTATATAATATCCTTGTGTTTTGAGGAAAAATAATTCTTTTTTCGATTTACAATTTGTGTTTGATTTGTTGCACTTGAATGATTTGTTTAAAGTTTGTTAACCCTATATTGTGTCTGATATTTTTAAATTTGTTGAAAGATTTTATGATGACCAAGATGGGTGGGACTGAATCCTATATAATCTGTTTGTGATTTTGTAATCCTACGATGAATTACATTATGAGCTTTTCGTAAATTAATTACAAGAGCATAGATAATATATCTGCTACTAGGACCATTTATTTACACCAGAAAACAACATAAATTACAGATTAGTGTCAAAACAACATAGATTAAACAGAAAAACACCTGTGTCCAGTCAAAAGATTGAGGTTGCCCAGTCAAAAGATTGATGTTTTCTGCAAGTATTAGGCAGTCATGTCCTCCACATTGTTTCTTTTGTTTAAAACACCTTGCACCAATTCTCCAGGAATAGTAAGCTGATTTGGTAGCTGTCCCAAATTTGAAAGATTTTTCTTGCCTATATGAGGCAGTTTGTAGTTGTTATTCCCATCATTTTTCAATATCTCTGTCATGCAACTCATCAAGGACAGCCACACATAGTTTGTTGTTGTGTCAGTAACCTCTTCATAGGCCCTAACCACTGCATCTACTAGTTGACATATAGTTTTTGGAGCTTTCTCATGCTGCAAACCTTGTATAATACGAAAAAACCCAAGATCATTAATGTTTAGGTAGGAGGTAATATTTTTGACTTTGTCTTGTCATATAGAACCACTTCTCGTCTATGTGAACTTCATTATACATGTTTACATATGTGGAAAAGGTGTAGAGGCTTGAATTTTCAATATGGTTTAACACAAAATTAACTCTAGCTTCCATATTCAAAGGAGTTAAAAAAGGTTTCAATGCATTAGAATGTGATCTAATCTTACCTTTCTGAACTAGCCTATGAATAGTAGGTTTTGTTAGGTCTCAATATGTTTGTAGAAGGGGGGTTGAATACAAACAATACCGTTTAATCGAATAAAATGCGGAATAAAAAAGGTGAAACAAAATTCAAGTTAAATAAAATTACTATTAAACTTGAAAGGTGTTACAACAACGGTATCGTTTACAAGGGATTAATCTCAAATCAATTATTACAAGTCTAGAATAAATTCGACATGAACTTTTTCTATTTTTGCAATAAAAAGATCAAATGCTAAAAGCGATTTGAGATTAAGTTCTAGGGATTTCGATCCGCTAGATAGTTACACAAGAACAAGAAAAGTATTTCTAGTGGATTGGATTTAACAATAAATACTAGAAATAAATGATCTGTGTAGATTGCAATAATTTCTCTGCAGGTTCTCTTGTTCTGTGTTTTGCTGTTGAATATTCAATGCTGTGTTCTGCTGAAAATGATCTGCTTTCAGTTGTTTAAGTAAACAAAACAATCCAGTTGAATCAGCAAGACTTTCGGCAAGACAATCAAATGAACTGGCATGACAATCCATTTGAACTGGTAGGACTTTCGGTGAGACTATCCTTTTGAACTAGCAAGACAATCCCAGTAGCTAGCAAGACTATCCTTTGAACTGGAGAGACTTTCGGCAAGACAATTGTTTGTATTAGCATGACTTTCGGTATGACTATCAATTGTCATACCGATTGTCATATTAGTACAATCAGATTGTCTTGTTGAATTTGAATAGATTTTAATCCAATTTAAATTCTGAAAATCCTTAATATTAATTTTGAATTAATTAATCAATTAATTCAATTAATCAATAAATTAATCTTTGCAGATATAATTTATTTTATTAATTAAATTATATGACTTAATTAATTAATTAATTAATAGAGAATTAATACTAATCTTGAGCAGCAACCATTCTTCTGAAAATCTTCTGAAAATCACTGTCAATTATGAATCAATTCCACCACTTCAATGTTGACACTCGATGTACTGTCTGGTTCATGAGTGACTAACTTTCGTGACGTTTCTTCAAGCCTTGACCTTGATACTCTTGATTTTCTTCAGACTAAATCCTTGTAATTAATTGATACTCTGACGAGATCTCTGTCACTTGATTAAATCCACAATCTTGATTTATATCACTGAGGCTTGATCAATTTCTTGAGCTTCTTCCTGTGAAATAAGTCATCAAGTCTGTAGATGAAAAATGTTACTTAATCCTTTGACATATGTTACTTTGTGAGATCTCTCTGACGATAGATCCACTATTTACTTATTACATTCTTATTTGAGTTGAGTTAAATCCTCGAATAAACAAATAGGTTATAACATATGCCTTTCAATCTCCCCCTATTTGCTTGTTAGACAATAACAACAAATACCTAGAGGATAACTCAACTAACAAATAAGAAAAAGATATAAACAGTAATGCAAAGTAAATAGCAGAAAAGTTCTGGATTATATTTAACATTTTCCAGATTCCAAAAGAAATTTACAAGTAAATACAAGATAGATGTTCCTCTAGCCTGAACATATAACTACATTAGTCTATCTTGATTCATAAAGCTCTAATCATATTACATTGTGTTTTGAGCTAATTGAATTCAGTTGTCCTCTCTTCTGACTTCACCTTCTTCTAAATCTTAAAGCAGCTCCTTATCAAAGACACGATCCTTTTCTGAAGTGAAGCTGTCTGGTCTAACTGGTTGAACTCCAACTGTCTTTAGCTTATTCTTGAGTTGATTGTACCTTTTAATATTCTTTTCACAATAAGCTTGATTCAGATCAGCTGCTTGAGTTTTCAACATGGATGAATATCCAGCAGTTCTTAAGTGATGTTCCATCCAGACAAGATGCTTAGCTGAGTAGTCTTTAAGAGATTGTGAATCGAGCTGGCAGATTTGAAGACAGTCAGACTTAAAGAATCTTACATGATGAGGATTGTTGACCACTTGAGGACTAGCCCTGCTGGCAAACTCTTTGAGCCTTTCTCGAAGAACTTCATTCAATTCTGAGCTTCTTTTTACTTTGTTGAGAAGAACCCAAGTCTCTGACAAAGAACGATTCTCAAACAGATGAAGTGACACCTTGAAAGATCCTTCGCTATGACAATATACAAATTCTCATCTCATTTAGGGATCTGTCACAGGCAGCTGTGATCCTTGAGACTTCAGTCTTTATAGCATTTATGTACATGTCATTATTTGGATTAGAGATCTCCAGCTTGTCCAGCAGATGTAAAAACTGTCTATCATTGTTTGTGCTCAGCTGAGGCATATCAAGTACTCTCCTAGCTTCATCCCATTTTTCACCCATCTTCAGTCTAACATCTCTTCTCCTTTCTTGAGCTTTAATGTCATGAAGACGTTGCTTTTGAAGAGTTTCTGTTCTTTGTATGTCTTTTCTCATGTCAATGATCTGGGAGATCTTTTTGAGTTCAACTTCTTTTCTTTTCATCTCTGATTGCTGCTGCTGAAACTCTTTCTCAAACAGAGGATCCACTGGAGCTTCCTCTTCCCATTCTCCAAAATCACTTTCCTCCTCAGCTTCAAAGAAACCATCTTTATCTTCCAAGACTGGTTCAGTGGGAACGTCACAAATATCAAAGTCATCCTGTTCTCCACTATAGTAGATATCATCAGGCTTCCCTGTGCCTCCAGCAGACGACTCTTTTTCTTTTCCCTTATCACTTCTCCCTTTCTTCTCCCCCTTAGTTGAGGAATCCTCTACAGACTTTCCCTTAGATCTTCCATGACCTCCATCACCTCCCGAGCCTGAGCCTTCACCAGACGGCCCTTCAAAGAAAGTCCTTTGTTCTTCATTGGGACAGTGAGAATTTTTGATCATGTAGTACAGATGCTTCATCCCTTCATTCAGATGTTCCATACCCGTCTCTATCTTCAGAAATCTGGAGGAATCTAGTGAATGATTCATTTCAACCAAGTCTTCAAGAGAAGTCATTCTTGTATGTAGAGAGCAGAAGTTTGAAATGTCGTCAGCTGATAACATTGGAGATTCCTGGATTGAGTTAAGCTTTGGTACAACAGATGTCTTCAAATCTGATATTTCAGTCCTGATAAGAGCCAGCTGATTATTAACAGAGGTGGAAGAAGAAGACCGTTCAACCACTTATGCTTTAAATGATTTAGCTTCAGCCTGACTTTTTGCAAGTTGTTCCTTGAGATCAGCAATTTGAGCTAACAGATTTTCAGTGTTTGTGTCTGTGTGTGCGCTCATCTGAATATCTCTCCTGTTTAATTCACTCAACTCACGTGCATGTATATCTCTCAATATAATTGCTCGTGAGGAGTCTTCCTGAGGCTGATCTTTTGTACCTGCATTTAAAATCACCCTAGCCTCTTCAAGAGAGGTCAGTGGTGGTGCAATGGGAATTCGCGAGTCCCGATCCTCAGTCAAACCTATCATTTCATGTGAAATAGATGTCTGAATTGCTTCAGGGATAGATTGACCGAGTTGCCCTCCACTTTCTCCAGATAAATCTGCGAGTGGAGAATCCCGTGAGGGAGCCAGAGGTGTTGGATCTGGGAGGGGAGAAAATGACTCTATTAAAGGTGGCTGAGAGTCAGATTTTCCCTCAGAAGCATGTGACTGCTCTTCTGCCGTAACTATGGCAAGCACTGTAACCGACTCTATGTGCACTCCTCGCTCCGTGTCCTGAGTATCATCTACTGGTCTGTATGCTTCCATTGTGAGTAATGGAATTGTGCTTGACTCAGTACAGGATGCCATGGCCCTATGGCGAATTTCAATAGATTCATCCTGTTGAGAGGATGTTTCTAGTAACTGTTCAGTGGCCATTTCAAAGTCCATGTCCTGTTGGGAGGACAAGGATGGGCTTTCAGATGCCTCAGTAAATGTTCTTCTTTTCTTCGGAGGAGGCAGAGCTGAGGGTTCTTTCACATCCACCAACAAACTACTTCCTATTAACCTTCTAGGCGACATTTTAGACAGTGGGGGAGAGGTTGAGATAGGTTGTGACTCTGTGTTTGGCTCTAAGACCTGGGATTGAAGCTGTGGTTCTACAACTTCATGGTCAGTCCTATCAACCACTGGGGGTCTTTCAACAGAGGTAGGAATAGGTTGAATTGGAGGAACTATTACCTGTAGAGGAAGAACATCTGATGCTTGAGCCTGGGTGGTTTGAACCACTGGAGGTTGAGCTTGCTGTTCATGACCGGGAAGATTGAAGATAGGTAAGGGAATATAAGTGGCCATGAAAGCAGATACAAGTACTGGAACTTGCATGAATTTGAAAGTTGTGTCTTGGCGGGTGTAAATCTTTTTGCTTACAGGAGGGGGTTCGGTTACTGCGGAGTTAACAAAAAGGGCTTTATGCTCAGGTGAGAGAATATGTTCTGCTATGAGCATGAGAAAACGAGCATAGTAACACGAGACCCTACGATTTGTAGAATGATCACGTAAAGCAGTAGTGAGACGTCTCAAGAGAATGGGTAAAATTAGTTTGCCAAAATTGATCCTTTGATTGAAAACAACCGCAAGACCAATATACTGTAGAGTGGAAGTGATGTTGTGAAAGTTGGATTTAGTGCAGTTGGAAAACACTTTAGAAAGTGTATCGAAGAAAATGTCCCATTCATACACCAAATTGGATTTTGATAACTTGGTTAAATTAATTACCCCCTGATAGTGAATAGCATGGAAAAAGTTTGAAATATCATTTTCAGAGGGCAAATTACAGAAATTGTCCATAGGAAAATTTAAAGCTCGATTGACGACTGTTTGATCAACCACATACTGTGTGTTTGCCACGGTGAATGAAAAAGATTTAAAATCATCGGCCACAGTAGAGGTTGTGCAAATCAGTCTTAGCTGATCAACATTTAAAATCACATTTGATTTAATAGCAGAGCTAACAATCGAATGGTCATTTAAAAATCTAATCCACGGCTTAAATTTTTCTACATCACATTTATCTGGATTAAAATAACCAACAAGATTATGCGAAATGATTTGTAAATTGAGAGCCATTTAAAAAAATAAATAATAAGACACACACTTTCAGAATTTTAAGAATAATATTAAGAAAATTCGAATTAATTAAATTAATTTAATAATTCGAATTAAATCAATTATAATCGAAAAATTTAGAAAGAAATGTATTTCGTTAAAATTCTTAACTCACAAACGCAGATTTGAAAAACGACAAGACACAAAACAGAAATTAAAATAAAAATACTCAAAATCAAACAAACACAAACTGATTTTTTTAACAAAAATTCAACAGCACTTCTGTATGTATATACTTGTATGTATATATCACAGGAGTGATGATTTTTGTATGCTGAGTAAAAACTCGAGCAAGGAAGACAAGGAAGCAGTTGAGTTTGATCGAATAGAGAGAGAGAGAAATAAGAGAGAAAAATTGAAAGACTGTTGGAATTTTTTAACAAAAACTGAACCGAATGATTTTACCAAGACAAAGAAACACTAAATAGACAACTGGTATGACAATTCGGGATAGTCTTACCAATTGTCACACCGATAGTCATACCAGGCTAATTTTGAAAAAACAAAAAACAAAACAAATAATAATATATAACTGGTATGACAATCTGATAGTCATACCGATTGTCATACCAGTACAAAATAAAACATAATATATCTGATATTAATTTTATTACTGGCATGACAATCAATAGTCATACCGATTGTCTTGCCAGTTATAAAATTAAACTGATTTAAAAATAACCATGTATTATTACTGAAATGACTTTCAGCAAGACAATTTCAATTGTCTTGCCGATTGTCATTCTAGTATAAGATAAATTAAGTATTTAAAAAAACTGTATAATTAACATAAAAACTGTTAAAAACACAAAAAAACAGAATATAGAAAATATTACAATTACAGAAAACTGAAATGAATATGGCAGAAAATATTTACATAATTAGAATAATTAAAATATTTCAGAGATAATAATATTTTCGGTCCAAACATAGATTTCTTTTGAATTTTAACAAATAAAATTCATAGAAAAATATTTTTAGAGAAAATAAAATATTCTGAGACATTAAAATTAACAAGTTGAGTAAATAAATAAGATAAGATAATAAAAATTACATAGAAATAAGCAAAAAAATTTGGAAAATGATAAAATAAATTTGTAAATGAATTTTTCATTTATGAAAAATTCATTTGTAAATTCACTAAGAACAGATTTCAGATATTCACAAGTTTAATCGCTAAAGCTATTCCACATACCCAATTTACCAACTAATTTGGTAAATGTTAATTCATTAAGAGGTTTAGTGAAAATATCTGTTATTTGTTCTTCTGTTGGAACAAAAAATAGTTCAACAGTACCATTCATGACGTGCTCTCTAATAAAATGATACCTGATGTCGATGTGCTTTGTCCTCGAGTGCTGCACAGGGTTGTTGGTGATGGCTATTGCACTTGTATTGTCACATAAAATAGGAATTTTGTTCAATACCGAGCCATAGTCCCGTATCTGATTCCTAATCCACAAGATCTGAGCACAGCAGCTTCCAGCAGCAATATATTCAGCCTCAGCCGTTGAATTTGAAACTGTTTGCTATTTCTTGCTGTACCATGAGACTAGTCTGCTACCTAGGAATTGACAACTCCCTGAGGTGCTTTTCCTATCAACAACACTTCCTGCGTAATCTGAATCTGTATATCCAACAAGGTTAAAACCAGATTCTTTAGGGTACCAAATACCTAGATTTGGTGTTCCCTTAAGATATCTTAAGATTCGTTTAAAAGCAACGAGATGAATATCTCTAGGATCCACTTGGAACCTTGCACATAAGCATGTAGCATACATAATATCTGGTCTACTTGCAGTAAGATAGAGTAATGAGCCAATCATACCTCTGTAGCTTGTGACATCTACCTTAATGGAGTTTTCACATGGTCCAAGCTTGACAGCTGTAGCTGACGGAGTCCTTGCTGATGCAGAATCCTCTAGATTGTACTTTTTGAGGAGTTCTTTAAGATACTTGGATTGACAAATAAAAGTTCCATCTAAACATTGATTTACTTGTAATCCAAGAAAGAACTTCAGCTCTCCCATCATGCTCATTTCAAATTTGCTGTGTATTAACTTAGCAAATCTCTTACAGAGATTATCATTAGTAGACCCCAATATTATATCATCCACATAGACTTCGACTAATATAGTATCATTCTTATGCTTTTTAGAAAAGAGAGTTTTGTCTATGACACCTCTAATAAAGCTATTTTCAATAAGAAATTCAGAGAGAGTGTCATACCATTTTCTCGGAGACTGTTTGAGTCCATAGATAGCCTTGAAAAGAAAGAAGAAAAAATCCAAATGATCTGGATCTTCAAAACCAGGAGGTTGCTCTACATATACCTCTTCATCCAGCTTTCCATTCAGAAAGGCGCTCTTGACATCCATTTGATAAACTTTAAAGTTAGAGAATGCTGCAAATGCCAAAAATATCCTGATGGCCTCTAGTCTAGCCACTGGAGCATAGGTTTCATCATAATCAATGCCTTCAGCTTGAGAATATCCTTTATCTACCAGTCTTACTTTGTTTTTTGTAACCACAGCATCTTCATCTAGTTTATTCCTGAATACCCACCTAGTACCAACAGTTTTCTTATGTGTAGGTCTAGGTACCAGTTTCCAGACTTGTTGACTTTCAAATTGATTGAGTTCATCTTGCATAGCAATCACCTAATCTGGATCAGTCAGTGCTTCCTCAATCTTCTTAGGTTCCATCTCAGAAAGAAATCCTGAGAACAAACACTCATTTTGAGTAGCACGTCTAGTTCTGACTCCAACATCTGGATCACCAATAATCAACTCAAAAGGATGAGCTTTATTCTAGACAGTCTGTCTTGGAAGATTTGATCTTGATGATTCGCCTTGAAATTCATTGGGATGTTGTGTCCTACTAGTTGATCCTTCAGCATCTCCCCCTGAGTTGTTGCCATGTTGACTTGAAGATTCTCCATCAGTGGCAGTGGTATCTCCATTGTTGCCAAAGTTTCCATCACCATTACCTTGATTATCATCATGATTAACAGGTTCTTCACCAGCAACAACCTCAGGTTCTTGACCATGTTCTGATTCTGAATCTGACATATCATCAAACTTCAGTTTCTCAGAAGGATCTTCAGTTTGGATACTAGGGAGTTTAGTGTCATCAAATGTAACATTGACACTTTCAGTTACTTTGTGTTGATCAATGATATACATTCTGTATGATCTTCTTCCATATCCAACAAAAATACCCTCATATGCCTTTGCCTCGAATTTACCACGACGATCATCTCCATCCTTGAGCACGAAGCATCTGGCACCAAATACATGAAAGTATTTGATAGAAGGTTTCTGTTCATTCAAAATCTCATAAGGAGTTTTCATGAAGTCTTTGTTGATTAGAGTTCGATTCTGAGTATAACATGCAGTATTGACAGCTTCAGCCCAAAAGTACATTGGAAGACCTGATTCACTTAACATCGTTCTTGCAGCTTCAATCAATGTACGATTCTTCCTTTCTACCACTCCATTTTGCTGAGGGGTTCTAGGAGCTGAAAATTGTATGGTAATCCCTTTGTCTGTACAGAATCCATTGAGAAGTAAATTCTTGAATTCTGTTCAATTATCTGACCTTATTGCTCTAACAGGGACATTAGAATCTAACTCAATCATCTTGATATGATCAATCACAATTTGTGGTGTTTCATCCTTAGAGTGAAGAAATAAAACCCACGTATACTTGGAATAGTCATCAACTATCACAAGACAGTAACACTTCTTTGACATCGAAAGGACATTAACTGGTCCAAATAAATCCATGTGCAATAATTGCAGAACACCAGTTATGGAAGATGTGTTAGTGCCTCTGTGACTTGCTTTCTTTGACTTTCCTTTCTGGCAAGCCTCACATAGTCCTTCTGGGGAGAAATCCAGCTGAGGCAGACCTCTGAACAATTCTCTTTTGACAAGAGAATTCATTGTTTTGAAATTGAGATGAGAAAGTCTCTTGTGCCATAACCAACTCTCATCTGACGATGCTTTTGCATAGAAACAATTGACTTCAGGATTGCTTCCAGAGTTCATGTCAGCTACGAACAGATTTCCTTTCCGGATTCCCATCAAGGAGGGTTTTTCATTTTTCTTGTGCAGAATCTGACACTTCATCTTGTCGAATAAAATATTGTAGCCGTTGTCACAGAACTGACTAATGCTAAGCAGATTGTGTTCAAGTCCTTGCACAACATACACATTTTCAATGATAACATTTCCAGCTAGCAAGCAGCCATATCCCTTCGTTAAACCTTTGCTGTTATCTCCAAAGGTAACCACTGGGCCAGCTTTCTCAACCACATTTGATAGCAGGGCTCTATCTCCGGTCATATGTCTTGACGATCCGCTGTCAAGAATCCACACTACCGGTTGTACCTGTTTAATGCCCTGCAATACAAATGGATTAGACCTTCTTTGGAACCCAAGCTTGGCTGGGTCCGGCATACTTGTAAAATTGGCCTTTATCAGGCAAAACAACATTCTTAATTTTAATGTTCTCAACTTTCTCAATGACTGGACATTTGACCTTGTGAACAGCCTTGACAAATTTCTGTTTAGGCTTAGGCACAAATGTCTCCTTTCTAGCTTTAGGAGGACTAGCAGTCTTAGACCTATCATGCTTTCTATTATTCACATGCTGACGAGGAGTAGTCTTATCATTAGAAACATGCTTACCATTAAAATAAGCATACATCAAATTAAAAGTACAAGACATACAATCAGGAACACCACATGCTTTATGAGAGGGATTAACAATAGGCAACTTATGCATGGTAGACATGGCATTTGTGTTATCCAACTCATGTGTGTCTGAGTTAGTCTCAGTTGCTTTCACAACTTTGACTGGAACCTTTGACACACTTGACTTGGAGACAGCTTTCTCATTAGCATGATCTTCAGCACGGATTTCTTCTTGAATAATAAATGAGGTTTCATCAAATGGTTCAGCAATTGATTCTTTATAGAGGGATTCATCAACACCCTTAAGCACATGTGGTACTTCCCTGCCTTTAGCACATACATGAGGAGGGGAGTTTATGCCTAATTTTCCAATAGCAACATTGTAATCATAACATATTCCAGATGTTTGATTAACATCTTGCTTATTGTAAAACTCTTTGGACTTCGAACAAGAATTAAAGTAAGCTTTAACCTTAGCCTCAAGACCGGTGATCTTATCTTTGAGAATAGTTTCGAGTTGTCTATAACAGTCAACTCTATTCTCTAGAAAAGATACTTGTTCTTTTAATTTATCTTGATTAATGTGCACAAGTCATAATTCATTGACCTCTTTCTCAAGGTCTTTGATTTGTTGATTTAACAATTCATTATCACGACGAGCACAATCTAAGGAACCTCCTAGATGATAAACTAATTCAGCATCAGTAAATTTTACCTCTTTTCTTGACGATGAGGTGTTTGCATCACTAGCCATGAGAGCAAGATTCCCAACTTCTTCATCTTCACTGTCAGTATCATCCCAGCTTATTCCCTTTGCCAGGTAAGCCCTTTCAGATTTACTCTTCTGATTAGAATCGTAAGAGTTCTTCCTAACTTGTTTTGGCTTCCCGCATTCTGTGGCAAAGTGTCCCAACTCATTGCAGTTGAAGCATCGAATGGTGCTTCAATCTACCATCCCTGTTTTATACCCACCACTGCTGGTGTTAGAGGATGAAGATCCACCTTTCTGGAATCTGTTGTAGTTGGACTTGTACTTGAACTTGGGATTCCTTTTGAATCTGACATTTGAGAATCTCTTGACAATCAGGGCCATTGACTCATCCTCCAATTGCTCCAGTTCTTCCAAGGAATAAAAATCATCTCCTGATTGATTTGTAGTAGGAGGATCAAATTCTGCTACTATCACATTTTCTTCAACCTTGGAAGACTGTACCATTCTTTCTAACTGTTGAGATTGTTGTTGATATTGTGGTTGTTGTTGTTGTTCATCAACTACTAGAGCAGTAGACGTGCTGACCACCCTTCCTTTCCCGTAAACTTCCTCCTGCTGAATCTGCTCCAACTCATAAGTCTTTAACACACCATAGAGCCTTTCCAAAGAAATCTCACTCAGATCTCTTGCTTCTCTTATGGCAGTGATTCTATGTTCGAGATGAGTTGGCAGTGTTAAAAGGAACTTTTTGTTGACCTCCCTGATGGAATAGTATTTACCATTAATGTTCAGGTTGTTGATCAATGCATTGTACCTCTCAAACACTTCAGTGATTCCCTCTCCTGGATTGGATTTAAAGTATTCATACTCAGAGGTTAGGATTTCTAACTTGTTCTCCCTAACTTCCTCTGTGCCTTCATTAATAACCTCAATAGTTTCCCAGATATGTTTGGAATCTTTACAGTTCATCACATGTTTATTCATCAAGGGATCAAGGGAATCTACTAAAATTAATTGAAGGCTAGCATCCAGGGAGGCTTCTTCTTTTTCAGCAGGAGAAAAATCCTCAGGATCTTTCACATAAGTTCTTGCTTTGGTAATCACCACATTATTTTCTATTACCTCTGGTTCAATAACCATCGGAAATTTAGGACCCTTCTTTAACACTTCCAGATATTTGGAATTTGTAACTTGTAAAAACAATAGCATCTTCTTCTTCCACATAACATAATGTTCTTTATCGAATAGTGGAATTTTAACGGTTCCAACTTTTTGTGTAGTCATTATGAATTTTTTGAGTGAATAAAAAATTCAAGGAGTGAAAGAAACACAAAAGTCTAGGATCTTGATTTGTACGTTAATCAGAAGGCTCTGATACCAATTGTTAGGTCTCAATATATTTGTAGAAGGGGGGTTGAATACAAACAATACCGTTTAATCGAATAAAATGCGGAATAAAAAAGGTGAAACAAAATTCAAGTTAAATAAAATTATTATTAAACTTGAAAGGTGTTACAACAACGGTATCATTTACAAGGGATTAATCTCAAATCAATTATTACAAATCTAGAATAAATTCGACATGAACTTTTTCTATTTTTGCAATAAAAAGATCAAATGCTAAAAGCGATTTGAGATTAAGTTCTAGGGATTTCGATCCGCTAGATAGTTACACAAGAACAAGAAAAGTATTTCTAGTGGATTGGATTTAACAATAAATACTAGAAATAAATGATCTGTGTAGATTGCAATAATTTCTCTGCAGGTTCTCTTGTTCTGTGTTTTGCTGTTGAATATTCAATGTTGTGTTCTGCTGAAAATGATCTGCTTTCAGTTGTTTAAGTAAACAAAACAATCCAGTTGAATCAGCAAGACTTTCGGCAAGACAATCAAATGAACTGACATGACAATCCATTTGAACTGGTAGGACTTTCGGTGAGACTATCCTTTTGAACTAGCAAGACAATCCCAATAGCTAGCAAGACTATCCTTTGAACTGGAGAGACTTTCGGCAAGACAATTGTTTGGACTAGCATGACTTTCGGTATGACTATCAATTATCATACCGATTGTCATATTAGTACAATCAGATTGTCTTGTTGAATTTGAATAGATTTTAATCCAATTTAAATTCTGAAAATCCTTAATATTAATTTTGAATTAATTAATCAATTAATTCAATTAATCAATAAATTAATCTTTGCAGATATAATTTATTTTCTTAATTAAATTATATGACTTAATTAATTAATAGAGAATTAATACTAATCTTGAGCAGCAACCATTCTTCTGAAAATCTTCTGAAAATCACTGTCAATTATGAATCAATTCCACCACTTCAATGTTGACACTCGATGTATAGTCTGGTTCATGAGTGACTAACTTCTGTGACGTTTCTTCAAGCCTTGACCTTGATACTCTTGATTTTCTTTAGACTAAATCCTTGTAATTAATTGATACCCTGACGAGATCTCTGTCACTTGATTAAATCCACAATCTTGATTTATATCACTGAGGCTTGATCAATTTCTTGAGTTTCTTCCAGTGAATTAAGTCATCAAGTCTGTAGATGAACAATATTACTTAATCCTTTGACATATGTTACTCCGTGAGATCTCTCTGACGATAGATCCACTATTTACTTATTACATTCTTATTTGAGTTGAGTTAAATCCTCGAATAAACAAATAGGCTATAACATATGCCTTTCAGGTTTGCTTGCATTTAAGTGGCATGCCAATGTCCTAATATTTGTTCTATGATGGAGAGGAATATACCGTACCTTTTCTAAATCCAAAGCATACCTTTTGTTACCACCCCTGTACTTTCTGTCAACATTTGGAACCAAACCTTCCTTGATTGCTTTGTGCACAACTATCCAGATTTTAGATTTTGTCACTCTGCTAACACCATAATGCACTCCAAGTTGTTTGATGACTCCCCTTTGAGTTTGCTGTTGTTGAAACTTAGTGAGAGATCATGTGCAATCTGCTTTTTTTCTGCAACTTTTAACCTTCTTTTGTTCTTTGCAGGTACAACATGGGAGGCAGGAGTAAATGTGGTCCCTGATTGTGTACAATATGCCATTTTCCTACTAACCTAAAGATGACAAAATCAATGATGTTCTGGAGCTTTACTGGAGTGGGTGCTGGAGCTTTATTGTGATTTTAAAGCGTGCATAGTGACTAGTCTACTTTTGTATAAAGTGAATGTTAACTGGTGTATAATGGAGCCAATATGTAATTTGTGAACTTGTATTAAGGCGGGATAACTTAGGCGGGGTATTATATTAACTTTCCCCCATATTTACTAATGTCTGTACTCACCTTTTTAATCAGCTGACTTCATCCATTTATATCCATTGTTTAATAGGTTTATTGGTCTCTGTGCCCAACCCATTTGATAACAAATGGGTGGGACGGAGGGAGTATAATGTACATTTTCTCATTTTCACACAATTATATTATAACTTAACTTTTTTATATTAGATTAATTACATATACTCCAACAAAAATAAGTAAATGTATATGTGTATACACATAAACCATAAAATAATATTCACTTTCAATTTCTATACAAGAATATTTATGTGTAGGGTATTTTATTATTTAATCATTAATTGACTTGTAGATATGAGCTACAATTTAGGGATGACAACAGGTTAGATCGGATCGGATTTCGTAAGATCCAAATCTGATCCGGTATATTTCGGTTCGGATCGAGTTCGGGTCCGAATATTGTAAACAAAGATCCAAATCCAATACATCGGATTTTTTCGGGTTTCGGATTTAATTCGGATACTTTAAAAGTAATTATTTAAAAATAAAAAAAATTATATTATTATACAAATATGTTAGATAACACATTTTTTTCAATGTTAAGAATACAAAAATGATACTTTATATATTGCCAATAAATGATTGGTGTAGTGGTCGAGTTCTTACTTTACTCACTCATACGGGTGCGTTTGTTTAACTAAAAAAAATAATACTCTGTATATTTAAATAATTCAATATTAGCGTGACATATAATAAATTTAATAATCGATAATTATCCAACGCCCCTGTTATAACATTAGATTTAAATATTTGATATTTACAAATTAGGTATTATTATTATAATATTATGTAAGATAAGAATATGCTATGGGGTTTTTTCGGATTTCGGGTTCGGATCGAGTTTGGAATGGATTTTGGGTTTCGGGTCGGATATCGGTTCGGTATATCTAAGATCCAAATCCGGATCCAAATTTTTTTGGGTCTACAAATAAGATCCAAATCCAAATCCAAAAAATTCGGTTCGAATAAATTTAAAAGGATCGGAACGGATCGAGTATCTGTCGGGTCGGATAAAATTAGAATCCCTGAGCCACATGTATATTTGATGTTTTGTTCCTGTATTCGTGATTCCTGTACTCTCCCTTAGCTCGTCAACACAGGCTCTAAAGTCTAAAAACGTTTTAATTTATGTTCTCCAGAATTTCGATAGATAATATTTGACTCGTTAATAATTTTGATAACAATATTAAAATACACACAACACATCTGAATAAACATTTTTTACAAATTGTAACGTATGCATAATACAAAACTTACCAGTACAAGAAATCAACATAATTGACAACAAATTATAGCATTTATTAATCGTCCTTATATGTGCATATTACTAAAAAAGGCGATTAAAATCGAAAATAGAGCCATGCATCCATAGCAATAAAATATTAGAAGAAACATGCAAACGTAGCCACTAGCCATTATTGATTCAACCTTTCACACAAGCGTTTAATTCCACAGTAAATCCATATACAAATAAACATACATAAATAGAGATATAGAGATCATAAGGATCTGTGTTTACAATCCATATGAAAGATATATTAATAATGAAAAAGGTGATTAAAATTGAAGAAAAATGAATCAAAGATACTAAAAAGAAAAGAAAAAGAAAAAATATAAAGGCTGGCATCAGCAATGTATTAAACAGCTCCTCCAACCTCCATAAATGCAATGGCATCCCCTCTATACACTCTGCATTAACTCCTACCTGTTCATTTTCCCCTTACCCCCTTCCCTTCTCATCATCAATTCAAACCCTCTCTCTCTCTCTCTCTCTCAGTTGAATTTTATTTATCTCCTCTTTTTCATCATCTGTTTCTTTCTTTCCTTTCTCTTTCCTTCACCCCCTTAACAACTATTCTCCTTTAATTCTATTCACAAGAAAAAAGTTCTTCTACCTAACAAACCACTCCCGGAATACAACTCATCATCATATTAGAGGTGGTTTATCATTGACCCTTCACTCTCAAAACCAGATCTCATCACCTTTTCTGGTTTTCTTTTGCTCCATAACCTAGATAGGGTTTCTTAACTCTTCAAAACCAGTATGTAAAATAATCTCTCTCTCTCTCTCTTTCTCTCTCTCTCTCACACTCACTTGTCAAAATGCAAGTATAAGTTTCTGTTTTTGTTTTGTTTATTTTACGTTATTATTTATTTTGAGTGAAGTTAGCGGAGAGTAATTTTGTAGCCAGCGAAATCTTGGTGAGCGTTATGATATAAATTACTAGCAATAATTTAGTCTTTTCTACAGAGAGGGTGTTTTCAATTTGCTGTCAACGTAATTATTTAATTGCTAAGTATTGTGAGTAGTGTGATTTTGGATTATGTTGAGGCAAAAAAGTCTTCCTAGTCCTAAAAACAGTCATCAATAAAATGGTATTATATGTAATCAACTTTATTAGTACTCTCACATACTGCCAGAAAACCCAGTGTAATTTTCAACGCACATCTATTTTTTAGTGACAAAGTCAAATACCAGAAAAGTAAGTCCACTTTAGAGAGAGAAATAAAGATGGTTTTAGGGTTTGTGTCTATTATATCTACAAATACATGTGTCTGCTGCTGTGCCCTTCTCACTTATTGATTCATCTGCATCACTTCTTCAAAAGGTTTTGTATCTTCAGAGCTGATCTAAACACACAAACACTTATTTATGTGCATATATCTTTATGTGTTTATATGTTTATTAATTATTGTTCATCTAACAAATTCTTTCTTTATGTTTGGTGATGGATATATAGATGAAATAGTATCATGGTGGGCATTTATTAGTGGCCTTTAACATCAGATATGAATATGTATCTTTCTTTTTCAATATCTAAACTGCTTTTCAAACTTAATTAATTCCTTTTTTTCATATCCTTTTCTACATCTTCTCTCTTAATTATTTGATTTCTGGAATAATTCTTTTTCAGTTTTTTAGATCTGCCTTTAAGGCAAGATCTCAGATCAGCAGCTTGGTTAATTTGTTTTTTTTAAAAATTTTGTATGTGTGTTAATCTCCGATCTGCTGCACATATGGCTTAATTTTTGATGTCAAGTGTAATAATTCTTTCTTCTGCCTTGAGATGATAAACTTATACATGCCCTAGGTTTAATTTTATTTTGTCTAATTTTGAAAACAAATAATTTAGGGCACCCGTTGATGAGCTGTATCAAATTTTTATTTATGTGAGGTTGGTTTGATTCAAGCTAATTCATTTCTTTATGACAGGTTACAAAGAAGTCTGTATTTGATTATAGCTTGAATTAATCTCTATATATTCTGTGATTCAAGAGGAAGAGAAGGATGTTTCAGCCAAACATGTTTGAAAGTCATCACCATCTTCTAGATCATATGAGCCTCCACCACAAAACTTCAGAAGACAATGATCATCAACTTGATATGCTGAGAGATGAGGAGTTTGAGAGCAAATCCGGGGGAACTGATATTCTCGAAAACCCGTCTGGTGACGATGAGCAAGATCCTAATCAACGTCCTAACAAAAAGAAGCGTTATCATCGCCACACTCAACACCAAATTCAAGAAATGGAATCGTAAGCTTTTAGATCTTCAGTACTACTAATTCAATTAGCAAATTTTTTCTTCTTTTAACACGAATTCGTCGATCTAGCTAGCTGATTTACTCGGATTGTGATATATGTTATAGTTTTTTTAAGGAGTGCCCCCATCCGGATGATAAGCAAAGAAAGGAACTTGGTCGAAGATTAACTTTGGAGCCTTTGCAGGTCAAGTTCTGGTTCCAAAACAAGCGGACTCAAATGAAGGTAGAAATCGAACAACTGCTACTCTAGCTAGTTAGCTTTAACCATATGAAATGCAATTTCTTACAGTTGACTGTGCTTCTCGCATTTAAGAGTAATTCTTATGCATGTCATTATATATTATTTTTAATTTAAGTACGTAGATATGTAATTATTACTCTTAAACTATAGATCATGCATATTAATAACTAGTTAATAAATTTGATTAATTATGCCTGGCTTTCTTTAATTATCATCATTATGATGTGTATAACTGCAGGCTCAACATGAACGCCATGAGAACACCCAGCTGAGGAACGAGAACGAAAAGCTCCGTGCTGATAATGTAAGATACAAGGAAGCTCTCACCAACGCTACTTGCCCCAACTGCGGTGGCCCAGCTGCTATAGGCGAGATGTCTTTTGATGAACAACATTTGAGGATTGAAAATGCTCGTTTAAGAGAAGAGGTACACTTTAATTTATATTTCAATCACTTTCATTAATTATATTGTAACTTTGTAATTAATACAGTTTGACATATAAGAGTATGCACTAAGTATTATGAAGTATACCTATATATAGTGGTATAAATTTAATTAATTGATTAATATAAATTATGACAGATTGACAAGATATCTGGAATTGCTGCAAAATATGTTGGCAAGCCTATGCAGACTATGCTATCGAGTTCATATCCTCATGGCCCCTCACGATCACTTGACCTTGGAGTGGGGAGTTTCGGTCCACAGTCTGGCATCAGTGTTCCTGACATGTTTGGAGCTGGGGACCTTCTTAGGTCGGTTGCTGGGCCTAGTGAGGCCGACAAACCCTTGATAATTGAGCTAGCAGTAGCAGCAATGGAGGAGCTAATCAGAATGGCTCAAGCTGGAGAACCCTTGTGGGTTCCAAGTACAGACAATACTATTGAGTGTTTGAGTGAGGACGAGTACTTGCGTAATTTCCCTAGAGGGATTGGACCCAAACCCATGGGCTTAAAATCTGAGGCCTCTCGAGAATCTGCAGTTGTTATCATGAATCATGTCAACCTTGTGGAAATCTTGATGGATGTGGTATGTAGTACATAGATATATTCTGTAGTTATAATTTGGAACGTATATGTAGTACATGTTAAATTAGCTTTCTGATCATTGATTGATCATCAGAACCAATGGTCTACTGTGTTTTCTGGCATTGTCTCGAGAGCAATGACCATTGACGTTCTTTCAACTGGGGTGGCTGGAAACTACAATGGAGCCTTACAAGTGGTATGAATATTTTTTGTACCTTAAAACAGTGGTCTGTAAATTAATTATAAGATATAGGCAACATCTATACCAGTGCATTGATTATACTATTATGTTTGCTTTAAAAGGTATAATAGTTGATATACTAACATTATAAGCTTCTCCAGATGACAGCTGAGTTTCAGGTTCCATCACCGTTGGTTCCAACTAGAGAGAACTATTTTGTGAGGTATTGCAAACAGCATGACAACGGGACATGGGCAGTTGCTGATGTTTCCTTGGACAATTTGCGTCCTGCCTCCATTTCTCGATGCAGAAGAAGGCCATCGGGCTGTTTGATCCAGGAAATGCCTAATGGTTACTCTAAAGTAAAGTTTTCTCTTTTAGTAGCTTTCCTGTATTCATGAACACATAACTTACTCTCTTCTCTTTTCTTTATTCTAAATATGTACTTTTCTAGGTTACATGGGTTGAACATGTTGAAGTAGACGACAGAGCTGTTCATGATATCTACAGATCACTGGTGAACTCTGGTCTTGCTTTTGGTGCAAAGCGCTGGGTAACAACACTAGATAGGCAATGTGAACGTCTTGCAAGTGCCATGGCAAACAATATTCCAGCAGGAGATGTGGGAGGTACATTACACATTCTACACTTTTTTTCTCTTGCGAAGTAGATTATGAACCATATGCAGATATGGAGTGAGAGATGATTAGTATTTATATATGTGCAATTGCTTGTATAACGTACAGTGATTTTAACTACGGAAGGGAAAAAGAGTATGTTGAAGCTGGCAGAGAGAATGGTTTTGAGCTTTTGCACCGGTGTTGGGGCCTCTACTGCACACACGTGGACCACTTTATCAGGAAGTGGTGCTGATGATGTAAGGGTCATGACCAGGAAGAGTATAGATGATCCAGGAAGGCCTCCTGGTATTGTGCTCAGCGCTGCAACTTCTTTCTGGATTCCAGTTCCTCCTAAAAGAGTTTTCGATTTTCTCAGAGATGAGAACTCCAGAAGCGAGGTAATCTCTATTTTATTTGTTTGAATTCATTTTCATCTGCAAATATTTGATTAAGAAAGCAAGACAAGTTCAATGAGCAAGTATCATCCATGATATATATATATATATATATATATATTGTCTATGAGAACTTAAATTGCAGTACATGTGTTCTCATTCTAAGTTATGAAAGAAAATATCTACTGATACATGACCATATTACTTTTTCTCTACAGTGGGACATTCTCTCAAACGGTGGACTCGTTCAGGAAATGGCTCACATTGCTAATGGCCGTGATCCTGGGAACTGTGTATCCTTGTTACGTGTCAATGTAAGTTACGAATCACTTAAAGTTTTGTTACTTCTATTCTTATCTAAAACATATGACATGCTAAATCTGTATATATATAGAGTGCAAACTCAAGCCAAAGCAACATGCTTATTCTACAAGAGAGCTGTGCGGATTCTACTGGATCATATGTGATATATGCTCCAGTAGACATTGTTGCTATGAATGTGGTCTTGAGTGGAGGCGATCCTGATTATGTTGCTCTGCTGCCATCTGGATTTGCTATACTTCCTGATGGTCCTGGACAGAACGCGGGAGGAATTCTAGAGGTCGGGTCTGGTGGATCCCTTCTGACTGTTGCATTTCAGATTCTAGTTGATTCAGTTCCAACAGCAAAACTCTCTCTTGGATCAGTGGCAACTGTGAACAGCCTTATCAAATGCACAGTAGAAAGGATTAAAAGTGCAGTAGTGTGTGATCCGAATGTTTGACCTAAGGGTCATAATTAAAAGGTGAGGTTACGTACACCATACCATGTTATATTAATTGCATGGAAATATTTGTTAATGGATGATGTTACATTATCTTGCTTCACCGGTAAATGGTTCTAAACGTAAGTCACCTGATTTTTATTTGATATGCAGTTAGTTAGGCACAAAAAGAAGAAAGGCTATGTAAGCTTTGTTTACTGCTGAATTATAACCAGAGAGGAAGTCAAGAACGCACCTTGTACGACCCTTGCCTTCTGGTGCCTGCCGAAGGTCATCATGCAGCTGCAAAAAATAGTTTCACCAGTCAGCAAGGGTAATTAATTGGTTCGGGTATTGACTTTGCTTATGGATGATCAATGTAAACCTAGCTTACATAAACCAAAACTTCCGTTAATTATGTTTTCTTTTAGACTTAGTGTAATTGTTTTTGGGAGTCTGCTCTTATAATGAGGTTTTTGTTGGTAAAACTTTAAAGCCTGAACTCTTGTGTTATGGCTTTGAACCAACTTATTCCTTTTTTTTTAATGTAAAATGCAGAAAACTAGTTTGTCTTTGTGTACCCTTTGGTTTTAAATTAAGGTATATATATATATATATATATATATATATTGCGAGACTAATGAAAGTTGGAAAGATTGGCTCCATGGCCATTATAACTTCTGGATATTAGCGTATAAAAAGAAGTGACCTTGGATTCATGATTTCTATATCCAAGATGTATTCATTGATATTATGATATAGATCTACAATATGGTTTTCCTATTGGCATTGTGCCTCTAGATATATGTTTGTGTTTATGAATTATGGCTTTGGTTAGCTAACATACACGAGTTTTAGGGGTAAAAACATTTCAAAAAGGTAACGGCCCTATTTGACTAATTGAAGCAAAAGTTACCACATGAATATTGTAAATTTAAAATGCACAAACTTTTGTCTGTATCATCAGCAACAGGAAAATGCAGAAGGTAACATAAAACATTGGAAAATGCAGAAACAATGGAGGGGGTTTTAATATCTAGCTACTTATAATTGTGTAAAGGGATAAGAGAACAATTTGCTAGGTCACAAGTGAGTGAATGCTTCAATTTAATGAGGCTCTACTGCCAACCTAACAATGGGTAGTTGAAGACTTCAAGGCTGAAGCTATTGAATGAGCAGTACTCGGAGTTTTTCAATTGATTATGGCCTGCATGGGTCCCCATTGCATGATTCATGTGTCATGCCTATATATATATGATCACAAAAAAAAAACAAGTTGATGTATGAACCAAAGGGGGGCAAAAGAGGAATACACCAGCTGGGGTCCTGGGGATTATATATTGTTTTATTATAACAGAGATGATGCCATGCAGGGCCAAGCTAGAGATATTTGTGGAAGAAGGTGACTTCATGAGCTGAAGGCGACATAATTTATAAGAAAGAAACATTGTGCCTGGTGATCAAGAAACTTTAAACTTAGTTTCGATGAATTTAAACCAGTACGTAGGAAACAGTACTATTTTGTAATTGACATGAAAATTAAAGGCAAGCTTATATAGCATAGTTATCGATGTAGATTAATTAAGTACTGATAAGTTACATTTTCATATGTTTAGGGACGTAGTAAAGACAGAACATCACATATTTGTCGTTGTACAGATTGATCAGTAAAAGGGGAGTATTCTGCGGAGATAATAAATGTTTCAGTAGTTCATATGTTTAAGGTTGGCAGACGTAATCTATTTGAATATTTGTGTTTTGTACTGTTGTTATGTGCATCAACATATTTTAAGGTTCAACTTCGAACAACCGAACAAGAGGTTCAAGACGGTGACAGTAAATCAAGACCTATATACAGGACTTTACACTTCCCTAGGGACGATTAAGTTGGTTCGATTATGAGATCAAAATTTAAGTTGGTTTCCTTGCATAACATATTAAATATGGATATGTATTTTTATTTTATGTTCAAGCTCATGCTAGCCTGCATAGCCAACCGCTTTCGCCTTTCAGTCCTAAGTTACATCAAACTTTTTGCTAGTAGAATTTAACCAAAGACAACACGGCAGCCATGGAAAAATAGCTAGGTAATAATTTCCAAGCAATAATTGAGGCTCAAGTTGGATTTATATCTATCAATTTGGAAGAGACCGGTGTTGATCAGATGCGGAATCTTGCTATTTTGAGAATAACCAAAACAAACATACACGGTATTCCCTAACAGTGGAGGGTAAAATGTACCTAGACTTTTCCTTTAACCGGTATAAGTAGATATTTGTTTCCGCAGTAGAAAAATATTAAGAAACCTATCTGAATTCTGAACTAAGTTTTCATTTTCTGAATATTATCTCTTGGAAAAGTTGTTTTTACATAGCTTGTCAGATTTGTTTTTGTAATTAGGCATAGATCATAATACTCAGGACTTCTAATGACCTGTAATAATACAACAGGAATCATATTTGAATGATGTAATATATGTATATTATTAACTTGTATATAGATAAAATAAATGTGAAAGAAATTCTTCTTAACAGCGTCTTAGCTACTTGTGGAAAGCCTCTGCTCTTACATTCTCTGTGTCAGCCACTCTGCTATTTCCTAAACGTATTGCATATAATTACATATATATATATATACACACACTGTATTGCACGATATTATTTAAAAGACTTCATATCCCTATAGAAGTTACATAAGATCCTTCACTAATGGGTGACTAACTGACTATACAAAAGTTAGCTTCACAAGAAGGTTGCACTCAGAGACCACTCGTAATTGAAGTGGTTTGGAAAAAACTTCAGAGAAAAAAAAAGACACCTACATTTTTTTGCAGAGAACTTGTACTGCTATATTTCTTGTTTTTCTTTTCTCTTCTTCTAAAACTCAAGGTAAACTAGCCATTATATAGGCTTTACAAACATATTAAAAGTAACTATTACTAAAACTAACCACTACTAATTAATGGGTAAATTACATGTCCATAATTTACTCCATAACTCCACTATCCCACTACTAAACAATTCTAAAATAATATTTTTCTCTAATAATTAATCTATTGCTAAATATCTAATAATTAAATAAACAAATAATTAATAACTAAATTTAAGATTATTCTAACATATAATGACTTCCATTGATATTCTATAACGTTTAACTTCTCGGTTTCTTAAAAATTTGCCCCAAGTGTGATGAGTCTCATGCTTATTCAGAAAATTGTCATCATACTATATAAACCATCACAAACACACACATATAACAGTTCTTCATTATAATGGTCACCATTTCTGTGTAGCAGAATAATCTCATTCAAAGGAATGTTAATAACTTGACCGAGTAAATTTGATGGAGAACTGTGTACCTTTCATTTTGTGCAAGGAAAAGACCGGACCACCAGAAGCTTTATACGAGCCAACCCATGTGTACCACGAGCATACTTTTGACAATGGTAAAAATTATTGAATGTCTGGGATATTGCAAGAGAAGTTTTGCGGAGTTCTCATGTCCTTGCTTCTGCTGCTGCTCTTATGCTTCTTCGTTTCTTCTCTTTAAAACAGCCTTCTTTAATTTTATCAGGTAAGACAAGCAAAAATAGTTAATTGTTGGAAGATGGTGGTTGCTTTGGCCTTTAATTACATTCATGGATAGGAGATTGGTTAGGTTTCTTTACTTTTCCATTTAGTTGGGTGGTTAGAGTTCTTTAATTCTTTTTTGGAGGTTTAAATGTGCCGGCCAGAAAATTTGATAGCCTCCTGCAATATCAATGCCATTAACCTCTCTTGCATCACAGCTCAAGAATCACACAGTAACTTGACAATTTTTGCCAGAGCTGCAAATACACGTCTCGTGTATTGCACATACAATGACATACAGTAGAAACTTATGAGAAACATGACACTTAAAACTAACAGTTAAACCAAAATTCATGAAGCTATGCATAAAAGTTACAGGGGAATATAAATTTCAAGTTTTAGTTCCCTCATATGGCCTTTTCGGAAGGGTCAATGCCCGTAAAAGATTAGTTTCTAAATTCCTCTGAAACAGAATTCTATCACATCTCTGAAAGTTAATTCTTCAGGACAACACACAAGTCATCTTCGATGAAAATGCATTCAATAGCATTTGTTTATTGATACATCAACCAACAATCTATATTTATCATCAACTTAATTGCCACAGGGGTTAATGTTGTATGTGTCTTCACCAACATAATTTTCACATTGACACCATGAATGACCAGAGCCATTCATAAGACATCTTGGCTCCACAACATAAATCGGCGATCTAAGGTAGCCAAGCAATCTTGAAACTCTGATGTTTGGTTGAATCTTGATGATACAAGCCTCTTTAATGTACAGAAGAAAAATGTTTGATAATAACTCCTCAACATGTTAGGATAAAGACAGTAACTAACCACAGCATCAACTTAATTGCCACTGAAGTTAAAATCGTATATTTCTCAACTTCACCAATTTAATTATTACTGATATACATAATGACCGACTAGAAACTATTCAGGAGACAATTTGGCTCCAAAAAGCTAGATAGTCATTGATCGTATGTAGACAGCTAGTGAACAAATCCTAAAACTCTGATTATTGGTTGATAAAAATTGTACTCAACAAGGTAAGATATCAAAGCCATATCCCGTGCCCAAGGCTCCCGCATCTAGGTTGGGGAAGGCAAAGGTCGCAACACAAGTGCCAAATACTACCTTGATAACTCAACATGCCCACTGCTGTGTTTGGTCGATTAGTTAGTTTAACCCTAACACTAACTCAATAGTAGGTTTTTGCACCAAGAACACTAAATCTTACATGGAAGAGGGAAAATCTTAAATTATAACAAAAGGAGTAATAAAAGTTTTAAATAATGAGAACACTAATCATGACTCGTGAGGCAAGCCCCAAGATTAATATAAACATTGAGCCTAAACTTTAGATAATGATTAAAAGCTACAAAATCAATTAATTCGTGATAGTATACAAATTTATTTCATAGTCTGACAATTAATCAATTCTAACACTCATAACAATGTATAACTATATATAGTAAAAGGCTAAAGCTACGATATGATTGATTATTGAACAACAATAGAGTTGGGGATATACCTGAAGCAAAAAGGTATACTAAACTGTACACAGAAAGCCCCGTTGGTCTCCACATTTTGATGTCTAAATTTTAATTAAAAACTATAAAAAAGGGTTAGTTATAATATTTTGGTGTTAAATATCAGGTCACTATAAAAATATTCATTGTATTTGCACTGTGTGAAGAGAAAGCCAACAGTAAATCTCTAGAAGGCCATACATGCTTAAGTGATAATATGCAGATATTTTCTGAAAATGTTGATTTTTGAAGCCGCAGGTCATTTGATCCATATATGATGAGATATCGATTAAAGTATGATCTTAATACCAATTAAAGTATGACCTTGTTTTTCCGTACCTTGTATTCTGTTCGATGTATAAGTTACTTAGTTATATAATAAAAATACTAGCTTTATATAATTTATAAATATTTTCTTTTAAAAAATTTCATGTTTGTTAATTTAGTCTTATAATTTGATTTTATTTACTTGTATGGTTATATACTTTTAAACATGTAATATCTAATATATTTTCAATTTTTTTATATTTGTTAATTTATTTACATTTACATTTTTGTAAAATATTAATTTTAATAAATTTAAATATCTACTTTTTGTATAATTTTAAATTATTTTAGTTAATTTATTTTTAATTTTATAGCATAAAAATTGAAAATATAAGTGTAAGTAAAATTTGTAACTAAAAATTTAAAGTTACTTTAAAAGATTTTTTATAATATGTCTATGTGATGATTATTATTTTACCAGAAAATAGTATAGTGAAATTTATTTTAACATATTTTTTATTAGTATTTTCTTTTATTTATATTTTTTAAAATTATATTGTACATAATACATTTTTAAAAATGTCAAGTAGTATATTATATATTTTAAAAAATTTTATATTTGTTTTGTATTGGTTATATTATGATTATTATATTTTATGTATAAACATGTTACATTTTTTCATTTTCGTGTTATTTCTTCCATTGTTTGATTTTTTTTCATATTATAAATTTGCAAATATAATATTTTAATCATATCATATAATATGTTTAGGTAATTATTTTTTTATTTATATATAGTTTTTCTTAATCTTGTGTAGTTTGATCAAAAATTAGAAAGTTATTTGGTATTTGTATCTCTCGGCGTTTGTAATAATACTTTATAATTTTTCGGTTCTAGTAATGATTTGTAAAAAAAAGTACTTTATACTTAAATGTCATAATACTTTTAAATATATTGTTGCGTGTATTATATGTCTAATATTCTTAATACTATTTATATCATTTAAGAATGTGTAATTAAAGTTAATTTTTTAATTCTTTGTTATACAAATTATCAAGTATTATAAAGGAATATTAGAATAAATGGAAAAAATATAGTATATAACTTATTTTATTAGAGTTGCACTTTATTTGGAATTTTTTAGTTCATTATTATTATTATTATTATTATTATTATTATATTTATTTCTCATTTTTATGTTTTATATGATTGATGTACTCCAATTTTTTTAAAATAAATAAAACACATGTAATATTTATACCTAATATAATCTAAATTTGTTTCTTATTTTATAAGATGAAAATGAAATTATCTATCAAAAATATTTTAAATCAAACTTATATACATTTCAATTTTGTAAAAAATGATACTATTTTTTAGCCCGATTAACAAATAATTTCTTAATTGTTAATTCTATTTATTTTTATTAATTTAATTATTACTTGTATTATACATATATATATATAATACATTTATTATTACTTTATATCATTTAAAAAGACATATTTATAGTTCATTTTTTTAATTATTTATTTTGTGTTTGTTATATGTTTTATGCTATTGATGTACCCCAATTTTTTTAAAAGAAATAAAATACATGTAATATTTATACCTAATATAATCTAAATGTATTTCTTATATTATAAGATGAAAATAAATTATCTATCAAAAATATTTTAAATCAAACTTACATATTTTAATTTTTTGTAAAATAATGATACTATTTTTAACCCTATTAACAAATAATTTCTTAATTTATATTTATTTTTATTAATTTAATTGTTAATTATATTATACATATATATATAATACTTTTATTATTATTTTATATCATTTAAAATATATATATATTTATAGTTCAATTTCTTAATTAGTTATATTATGTTTGTTATAGAAATTAGTAGCTATTATAATAGTATAATTGAATAAATAAAACCTCTGTGACAACCAAACTGTTATTCCAAACAATCTAAATAAGAATTACAGAAGGGGTTGAATGTAATTCTGACTTCTTTTTGAATTTTAAGAATGATTCTTCTACAACTAAATAACTGTGTTTGATTTGCAATGGTGCAGAATATGAATATAACAGAGATCAAATCACAAAGCAATTAAATACAAGTATTTAAAAACTTTATGGTGGATTGATCACAAAGCAATTAAATACAAGTATTTAAAAACTTTATGGTGGATTGACCAGAGATATATATTGAATAGAGAACTCTGTGATACAAATAGTACACACCTGCTTACAAGTTAAACAACAAGATACAAATAGTACACAGCTGCTTACAAGTTGAACAACAAGAACTACAAAGAAATTCTTTACAGATTTTGCTTTATCTATTTCTCTCATTTTTCTTGCTGACTTGCATATAATTCAAATTGCTACACTTGATTTATATATTACCAAGTTACAATGAAAGTAAGACAAGACAATAAGATAAACTGTATCTAGCCTAACTTCATGCTGCTACACTTCTCTTTTCATTTCAACATCTTTGAATATCATCAGTTTAACATGAAAATGAAAATGCTTCTTTGTTCTCTAAAACCTTCAAACAGGCTGTCACATTCCATTTGCATATATCCAACGCATGTGACTGTCAAGTCACTATCAACTGCTCTTTTGAATTTGAACATCTGTTGGAACTTAGATTGATCATCCGTTGGAATTTGGTTGATCATCCGTCGAGACTTATGTTGATCATCCGTTGGAGCTTTGTGAATCATCCATTGATACTATCTTTTTGGCCGTTAACTATATTTCATTTATACGAGATTACAAGGTATCTAATATTTACAATTCACCATCTTATCTTGCATATCAATCTAGTAGTTAGCATAACTTGAACAATCTACAACATCTAGTTCACTAAGCCATTCAAGTATGCAGAAATGTGCTACTAGTCTTATTGTACATAAGCTACTCTTTCAACGGATGTTGAAATGATCATCCGTTGAAAGTTACAAAATCACTTAACTAAAATCTACTTAGTGTTTTATTCAAGTTATCATCAAGTACACAACATATTTCTAACAATCTCCCCCAATTTATGTCTACTGGAATTGTAACCATAAATTAAGAGAAACTTGATGATAACAAAATACTCCATGAATATAGAATGAGATATAGTAGATTAAAATTTACAAGTGCTACAGTTTATTGTAAATTCTCACAAAGAAAGATTTGTAGAGTGTCTTACAGATCATTTGTAAGGTGCTCCTCTAGACTGAGCAAATTAAGATCATTTCCTTGATTGCCTTGGCTTCTTTCCTAACTTCACATCATTCTCTTCAATCTGGTTTTGGAGTTGTCTGTAAAATTCTGATTCTTCATTATTTGTTAGATCCAGCTTTTCTTGCATTTCTTTTTGAGTTTCATTGCTTGCATTCTTTAGCTGATCTTCCGGTCTGAAGAATCTTCTAATGTTCTTTTCATCCTTGAAATCCATGATCCAGTATGGCCTCAAATGCACCCTATCTCTAGTGAAAGAAATAGATAATACTCTTGGGAGTGCATTTGGTCCTCTTTAGCTATTTCTTATCTCCTCAATCTTGTTTAGTACCATTTTCTTGGCTACTATGTTGAATCCAAAATTTTTCTTAATTGAGGAGAAGACAGTCATTAGAGTTGAATAGCCTTCATTGAGAATTCTTTGAAGTGGCCATGTAAATTCTTTACCACCCTTGTACCTGAAGACTAGTCTCTCTGGAAGGTGCTTATAGGCATCACTAGATCTGACTTCTTCAAGCTCATCCAGATAGAGATTTATGTCTGATTTTTTTTTAATATCACATATGAAGAGTTGATCTCCTTTGTTGACAGTGGGTTTTGGTTTGGCCACTTGTTTGGATTTGAGCTTGGCAGGCTTGACTGTTTTGACTACTCTTTCTTTTATCTTCCTTTATTTAGCAAAGATGGGAACGTTTAGATCAGGAAGAGGCAAGTTGTCCCAAAATTTAAGTTGATTGGCTTGAGGTTGTAGGTTGGGATGGCATGTAGTCTTCCTTATCTTCATCAAAATTTATCTTCCTCTTTGCATGCATTTTGTATATAAACTTCCTTTTTATCTGCTTTGGTTCTTCTTTCTTTCCTTCACCCAGATTCTCAGTTGGCAAAATAGTTTCTGTGACTGCAGGCTTCTTAGCTAGGTTCTTGGCTTCTAAAGCAGCTTTCTTTTATTGCTGTTTGAGCCTCACCTTTTCTTCTTTCTTAGCCTCTGCAAATTATGGATGTCTAGCCACTACACAGATCAATTTGCCATTTCTGTAGATTTTAGCAATCCTTTTTCTTTAACACTGAGTCTCTAGGGTCTGTGAAGAAAGCTATGGACCTTCCAAGCAGTTTCTTTTCATCTGGCCTAGGGGTTTCATATGATAGGTCCAGTGGATTTTTGTCTGAGGTTTTTGGATAATTTATTTTTGGCTTAAAAATTACACTGGCCTTTGGAGACTTGATTGTTGAGGTTGACCCCTTTCTAAGTTCCCTAGGATCATTTCATTGATTGAAATTTGTCTCAACTGAGAGAAGTGAGAAAAGACCTTGTCTTTCTTCTCAATTGGACCAAATTTCTTTTGAATTTCTTCATCAATATTCTTCCATTTATCATCCAGTTCTTTCTCAACTGCTTCAATATCAAGCTATTTAGATTTCTCATTTGATTCCAACTTAGCAGCTGCTATCTTGATCAGATCAATGCTGTCCAAGACTGGTGGCTTTGGAAAAGTAATTGCTGGAACAATTACTTTGCTTACTTGAATTTTGAGCACTTTCTCCCCCTCACTTATTGACTCCCCTTGACTAGCTGGAATAATATCTTTCTCCCCATTTTTCTTAGCATCAAGATGAGTGGAGGTTGAGGTCTGTGCAACCACCAATTTTTGAAGTAGCTGGGTTTATTAGGCTTGATGTAAATGGATTGCAGTTAGTGAAGCCTCTAGATTTTTGATGCTTTTGTCCAAGGAGCCCACTTTGGTGTCTAGATGATAGTTTTTCCTCAGTTGCCTGTTAATGTCTAGCATGGTTGTGTCAGGAAACTTGGCCTCCAATCTTTCAGCAACATCCTTTTTGATCTGACCAATTTCAGTTTTCAGTGAAGTTACCTCTAGATTGTGTTGGAGAGATTGGATTTGGTGGAGTTGAAGAGAGTCTAGATGTGCTTGAAGAAGTCTCTTGGTGTTGGCATTTTTAGTGGCTTGAAGAGCTGTTTGAGTTTGTTGAATTATTGTAAGGACGTTAACACGCGCTAATAATACACGCAAGTATACGCGTTCACAAGTAGTATAAGATTTAGATCAAATTCATTCCCATAGAGACTCTTTGGTTAATTTAGGAATATGCACCTATGCAACAATGATATGGTTATTATCCAATGCTAAGACAAATAATAAGTTGAGATTATTTATAACTAAGAATTAAACTAACAATTATAAATAAAAGAACAAGAATAGTTGAATTAATATATATAACAAACATTGTATCCTAACTTCATTAAATACTTCATTCAATAGCCTTTTTGTTCTTAACCTTAGCATGTAATGGTGATGACACTAATCAGATAACATGAAACTAGTAAACGCCAACTTTCGTTGTACGAATACCCTACTACCAAACATCCACAAAAGAGATAGAAGTTGAATAGACACCAATTATGCTTAGTCCTTATATGTCTATAAGAATTGAAAACATAACGGTTTAATGTGCAAGTTATCTATCGTGATTACATAGGGTAAGTAAGATGGTTAAAATTACCTACGAATCATGCATAACAATAACACATGAACCTATGCTAGCATGGCAAATTCTAAACCTCTATATTCACTGTCGCTTCAATAGAGATTAACACGCTATCTTATATGTTAGCTACGCACATAAGACGAATAAGTACAACCAATACTAGGTTATCATACAATCACCACACACTAAGATATCGAAATAATTTAACTAAAGAAATCCATAAATAAATCCGCTATAACCCCACGATAACGATTAGTTCATATTCGAACTTATCACAATCATGGGTGTAATAACCCCCAAAATTTTGAACTTTTTGTAACCCTTATGAATAGTGTTTTAGCTGAATGAGAAAACTTTTCATGCCACACTATGTAGGGGTTCTGTTATGGATATTCTGAGATTTTATTAGTACTCTTTATGGTATATAAGTGTATGTAAAGACCGTCAGAATCCAATTTCCGAACACTTTGATTTTTCCCGGAAATCCACTAGATACGGAAAGAATTGAGTATAAGGTAACAAGATAAAAAGGATTTAAATTAAAGGAGTATAAGAGAGGATCATAAAAGGAATTTAATATATTGAGAAAAGTTAAGGAAACCTAAGTAATAAGATCTCGGGTATGATCCCTCAAACGATAAACGAAAACGAAAGTTAAGCGAATCGTATAACAGATCAGCGATCATTAGGCAAGCAATTAGGAAGTTAATCAAAGAGATTAGAGGGGATGATATCATCCAACCAATGATAAGAGGACCAAGAGGGAAGGATGACACCACATGATGACATAAGCATGACAAAGGGAGGAAGGAAATGTGGTTGAATTAGAACCACACAAAGTTTAAGGCTAAAAAGGTAATTAACCAAAACAAAAAACAAAACTACATCCACCAAGCCAAAACAAATCATTTTTCACCAAAACAAAATTCTATTTCTCATCACCAAGAACATTGCTCTCGGCTTTTTGCATTTTCAAAGGGAAAATTTTCAAAATCCAAGATCCAAGCTTCCTAAATTGGTAAGATAATTCCCTAGTATTCCTTATGCATAGTTATGGCTATATTATGAGTTTAAGCATCCCATTCATTTTCTATCTTCTCCAATAAATCAATGAAGAAGACAATGAATAGTGATTTCAAGGTTTTTAACTTGATTTTTCTTGCTTTTCCTTTAAGATCCAAGCATTCCTAAGACTCCTCAAGGCTTCCTAAGGCTTCCTAGCTACTCACACCACTTCAAGGAAGGTATGTCATCTCCAAACCCTAGCTTTACTTTGTATATTAGGATGATTTTGGTTGATATGGTATTAGAGTAGCTTAGTGATTGTTGGTTTAGAGTTGGGTTGGAATGGTGGTGAATGGATTGTTGAAATCTTATGATTTGGTTAAATAATGTAGTATAGTTTAAATTCAAGTTTTAGGATTAAGTAAATTGATTATAATGAGTTGATTTGGGGCTGTTTTAATGTAGTTTGGATGGAGTTTTGATTGGGTTATGAATTGGGGTTGAATTGTGGTGGATTTGGAATGGTTTAAATTTGGGAAATCGCGTAAACATAGCCGTCGTAATGTCCGATTTACTTTAGACTGCTTTTGTTCATAACATTAGGACCCGAGAACTCCCTGATAGATTTTGACCATTGCCATGTTTAGATAGTTCATGTTACGAGCTTCGTTTTGATATGTAGTTCGTTTGATTCCGATGTACGGTTTAGGAGAAACGACCGTTTTAAGTAACGGCGTTTTGCGAACAAAACATTTCCCCTCGCCTTACTTTGAAACATAGGTTAAAGACCAAAAAGGGTTAATTAATGTATGAAACAATTATGGTAAGAGTGTTAGGCAGTTGGTAAGATACTCGCGAAGGAATCTCCTTAAAACTCGTAATGGTTAAATTATTAAAAATGGTGGAGCCGAGGGTACTCGAGTGACTTAAGAGAATCAGTAAGCGCAAAACGAGCGTTAGAGTCTAAGTTGGTTAGAGTATAGATTTACAAGTGACTTTGGTTTAATTCCAACTTACTTGTTGTTTATAGGTTACCAGACTCGTCCCGAGCCATTCGTAACCCCCAGTCGCTCAGGCAAGTTTTCTACCCGTATAACTGTTGTTGTGATGTATATGTGTATATGCATGATCTTGTGATAAATGCATATTTGTTATTAGCAAATTCTTGCGATATATTGTAGCATGTGATATGGTATATATGCATGCCTGTTTCATATTCTTGAATTATGTATCTGTTGGTTAAAATGCTTATAGTTGCATAATACCTATGCTAGAGATAAGTGGTATTCGAGTTTACCCTTAGTATAGGGGATCAAAAGGTGAAGTTATTTCTAAACCGGGAGTCGATGTTCCCGAGTATATTATATATATTTTATATATATATGGTTATAGTTTTCAAAACTATTAATCGAATAAGGTTTATTCGATAACTTTAACTTTATTTTATTTATTGAATATTATTTCGAATATTCATCCGAGGACTTATGACTCCTTTTATTGTATTAATTGAATATTATTTCGAATATTCATTCGAGGGCTTAAGACTCAGTTTATATTATTTAATGATTATTATTTGGATATTCATTTGAGGATGTATGACTCCTTTATTTATTTAATGAATATTATTTATACTATTCATTCGAGGTATTATGACTCCGCGTATTATTTAATATTCTTTATTTTATTAAAAAATAATGTTCGATAATCAAACTTACTTTTGATTATTCAAATAAAGATATTACTTTCGTATAAGTATATCTTTGATTATTTACTATTCATTTCAATTATAAGTTTTCCAACTTTTACCTCAATTATTCTTTATGGGAATATTATTTAAATAATAATATTCAGATATTTCTTTTATATTGAGACTGATTTACTTTATTAAATCAGCATTATTCCAAACACTCTTTAAAGTGTTTTCGAGTCTTTAAAATGATTTTCAAAAGTTAGAGCGGATCCCAAAACTCATTTTTTATATATTTAAGATCTTCCTTTTTAAAAAGGGGATTTAAATACTCGCTCAAAACCAGGGGGATCCGGCTCTATGGTGTATTTTATATTCGCAACAAGGTTGCAGTTTTGGTAAATGAATTGATTACTTACCCAACGTTCGGGAAGTAAGTCCATCTATCGAGTCGGCATAAGCAACATGGGCTCAGTGGGCGTCCATGATAGTGTAAGTGGCTCAGTGGGAGTCCATCAAATGCATAAGTGGCTGAGTGGCAGTCCAGCATAAGGTCCTATTGCGACCAGGGTGATGACCAGTGGGGAATTCGTCCATCTACTAGTAGAATAGGTTACTTATTGGTATCTTTGCCTGATCAGCAAGATATTGGGTTTATGCCACAATTCTTTTTCCCTTCCAAAAATTCATTGGATGTTACAAACTCTGTTCATACTTTACATGACAGAGGTTTTCAGGGACTGTATAAAGAAGATGTATATGTGGATATATATATCGGAACTTAATGAAGTATATCATAACTTCATTTCCTTCAATAATACTTCAAAGATTTAATCTATTCAAATCTTGTCTTGTAGTCTCATCTATGTGATGAACTGTTGAAAGCTCATTATACTTTGAAACAGTGGTAGTTCAAGTAGCTTTATAAATGATATAAGTATAGTGAAGTATTTGGTAACTTCATCCCTTGTTTTTACTTATATCCAGTAGTAATTATCTTGCACCTGATAAAGGTTTCCAGCAAGTTATCCATGTAGATACTTGCGTTATTGTTTACACTATATATATTATCTTGCGAGCTGTAAGGCTCACTCTTGCTTTATTTCTTCATCATACAACAACAGTTAGGAAAGATGGCCAGACTCCAGCAGACCCCGCGTAAGCGCGTGGGAAGCGTCCCGCGTCTTCCCGTTGATGTTGTAGCTGCTTTAGCTGCAGAGGTAGATCTATTGGTAGATCAGGCATTCTACTTTTGGGAACCAAATATTGTATAATTATAACTTGTGGCAGATAATGGCAATTAACTGTAAATTTATCAAGTAATCATTTTGGGTTGTAATAACTTTTAAATTGTGGATTCAAAGACTTTTACTTATTTCAATTTCATCTCTGAGACTATAACGGGTTGTGGTGTGTGTTAGTGTGGGGTCACAGCATGAGGTTATTTATTATTAATTCAGTTAAGTGATATTGTGGAAAGAAAGACCGTGATGACCCGGATCCCTGACCCCGGATCTGGGGGTGTTACAATGGGTTTCAATAAAAGCATGATAATAAACAATATAAGAGTACTAGGTTCAAAGACAAATAAAAAACAAGCATCCAAGTATCGCCTAAATCAAAGAAAATAAAAGTCTTCTTCTCCGTAGCCGTATCGTGCTCTCTAGGTCTTTTTATTGCTCCCCCAGGTCTCCTTGTTATTAAAAATGTCTTATTATTGATATATATAGGCTCCAGGATGATCATGACTTTAATTCTCTCAAAAATTAAGTAGAATCAGGATTCTACTGGAACGGACCAGCGCGGCCGCTTCGCATTCCAGCGCGGGTACGCACTATGTCTGGAAGTCTGGCGCGGCCGCCCCGCATACCAGCGCGGGCGCGCCGTGTCTCTGCTCTTTCAGCGTGGCCGCCCCGCTTCCCAGCGCGCCGTGCTACTAGATTTTGGCTCCTTTTCTTGTTTTGACTGCAGATTGAGTTCCGTTCATCCGATTTCAACGATCCAATAGTCTATGTGAAGCTCTTAAGATCCTCTACAATTTGGGAATGGACTTGACTTCAGAATCGGACCTCTTTTCAGCATATTTCATTTAAAAGCTCCTTTCTTCCTCCAACTAATGCATATAATACAAAAACACAAAAATACATCAAAAATACCAATAACTTGAGTCCAAAACACCAACTTAAGTCTGTAATGAAATATTTCAAGTAGATATAAAATCCAATTATCACACCCCCAAACTTGAATCGATGCTTGTCCTCAAGCATAAACAAACTCAAAACTATAAAACAAACCTAATGCCTGAATGCAACTACGTGAATGTAATTAAATAAAAATGCAATCGATCCCCTCAGAATAACCATAACCAAATGAATAAGCCAACGCCTCTACAAATGCAATAACTCAAAACAGAGTTCGAATAAATCCCACAAATCAACTCACAAACCAGAACGTGCGTGTGTGTAACGCTTAACAGATATACTCTCGATACTAGATCAACAACTATACCTATCTTTCATCAAAACAATCACAAGTTTATAAACAGAATCGATGATAAACATATAATGACTCACCACCCTCCTTTCTACTAGAGTTATACAAGGATTCATGCTATTATTGAACACATAACAAAGATACTCATTTGACCGTGCAATGAATGAGGTCCCAAAAGACTTATACAATAATACCCATGTAGCGAGCATTAGGTTAGCGAATCCCAGACTATGAAAAGCCTTAGGTCACTAGGCACAAAGTCCCTTAAGAACTTAATAACTCGAGTATTAAAGAGCTCACTCTTGATCAATTATGCATGAACACATACTTTTTTTTCTTTTTTTTCTCTTTTTTTTTCCAAAAATTTCTGAATGAGTGTGTTTCGCTCCATCTCATTCAACCCTAGACTACTCACATAAATATGAGCCAGCTACTAGCCATTTGACGCCTAGCCTTACAACAACTAGCAATGAAATCCAAGCTTTTCTCTAGTTTAAAAATTCAGTGTTCTTTTGTCATTACGAGAATAGCAAAAATTCTAAATATAAATCAGTGATTAAATCTCAACTAATAAACAAGTATAATTATGATCTAGATCAAAAGCAATCCTATAAGACTTTGTGAAATTTTTTCTTCTGGAATGCAAATCAATTTTTTTAAGACTTAAACATCCCTCTATTCGTCATCACCACACTCAAATCAACATCAACTTATCAAATAACATAGTTCATCTTAAGGGATCATGCTAAATATGCATGCAAATGCAACTATATGAAATCACATAAAAAAACAAACAAATATGTCCTATATGAACAATCATGCAATACTACAAATGAAATACAACTATATGCAATATGAATCTATATGAACTATATGGACACACACAAACTAATCCTTACATTATCACCCCTAAACTTATAATTTTCAATTTCAATATCCTCATTGAAGGTAATAATAAGGATTTTAGGCATACCTAGTCGTCAGAAAGATCACCCTCCTCGGGTGGAGAATCAGGTGGCCAATCAACCTCGACACTAGTGGCTCGGAAAATAGTTCCCAAATCCTGTGTTAAATCTGCAGCAAAACGACGGTTAATATCGTGCATGGCCTCCATACACCTAGTCACTCACATGTACAACTCATCACCAACACCATTCCTATCAACTACCTGCTGCACATGAGAAGAACCTTCTGTAGGCACGGGAAGATCCGTTCAGCCACTCTCTACATCATCAAAAATATATCCCAACCCCTTATCATGGGGTGCACCTAAGAATGAATAACTCAAGTGATCTGGAAGTCGGTTGAGCTCAAGTGTGGGAGCTTATTCAATAGATGGTTCAAAATGCTCCTGAAAAATTTTCAGCTCTGCTAACCCAAGAGAATCGAATGGCATATCCAACATCCTCTTCCACGAAGGTGAATTCAAAACCTACATTTACTCTGCTCCTTCTTCATCTTCAATAACTGATTACCCTATTAAGGAACTCTCTAAGGTATCGGACTTTGGCAATTGCCCAGGCTCTGAATTCATGACAGAGTCGACCCACTCTACTTTAAAGCACTCCTCTGTAGCTGTGGGTAACTTTATTTCCTTGAACACATTAAAAGTGACCTTTTGATCGTGAACCTTCATCATAAGCTCTCCTTTTTACATATCGACCATAGTTCGGTTAGTAGCTAAGAATGGTCTCCCCAAGATAATGGGAATATTCTTATTTTCCTCAAAGTCAAGAATTACAAAGTCAGCAGGAAAGATAAGTTTGTCCACCTTGACCAACACATCCTCCACAATACCTCGTGGATATGTAATAGAATGATCGGCCAACTACAAGGAAATATATATCGGCTTCGGATCAGGTAGACCAAACTTCTTGAAGATAGACAAGGGCATCAGATTGATGCTAGCTCCCAAATCACATAAACACTTATCAAATGATAAGTTTCCGATGGTGCAAGAAATAGTGAAGCTTCCAGGATCTTTAAGCTTCAGAGGAAACTTCTGTTGCAGCACAGTATTGCATTCCTCCGTTAGAACAACGGTCTCTAAGTCATCGAGCTTCAATTTCTAAGAGAGAATACCTTTCATAAACTTTGCATAGCTAGGCATCTATTCAAGAGATTCAACGAAAGGTATGTTGATATGAACTTTCTTGAAAACTTCCAAAAACTTAGCAAATTACTTATCCAACTTCTGCTTTTGCAACCTTTTAGGAAAAGAAGGTGGATGATAGAATTGTTTTTCCCATGTATTACCCTCAGTAGGAGTGTTGACAACAGCTTTCTTCCTTATTTCCACCTCAACATCCTTCAGCACCACTGTTTCAGCTACAATCTCATTTTCTGGAATTGGTAAGGATGCAGACGCACCTGCATTCTGGATAGAATTTTCAGAATCTTCATCTTGCTGAATTTGGGGGCTCGGGACCTTTCCAGACCTCAATGTGATTGCGTTCACTTGTTCTTCGACTTCCCTCTTGCCTAGATTGGCTTATATATCACTAGAGAGTGACCAGGTTGTCGATTCAACACAGCATTGGCGATCTGCTTAATTTGATTTTCCAGAATCTTGATAGACTCAACCTGGCTTTTGCATAGAAGAGCCTGGTTTTTGCACATATGCCTCAACTCCTCCAATTCAGATTTTTCATTAGCAGATTGACCGACACTTCCATGCAGGTAGTGTTGAAGTTGGAGTTGTTGTATTGGTGCATACTGTTGCTGAAAACCAGGAGGATTGAATTGATTGGATCGAAACTGCTGATAAGGCTGTTGTACCGCATCCTGATTGTTGCTCCATCTGAAGTTAGGATGATTCCAGTTGTCAAGATGATAAGTGTTTGGAATTGGTTGCTTCGATCTCTGAAAGTTGCTCATAAACTGAGCTGATTCACTAGATATAGCGCATTGCTCCGTCACATGCGAACCTTCACAAAGCTCACAAACACTCGTCCTCTGATGAACTCCATAGTTAGCCAGCGAATAGATATTCATAGACAACACCTTTAGTTGAGTAGTGATAGTCGTAGCTGTATCCACTTCAAGAATTCCCGTTACCTTGCTCTATGGCAATCTCTGGGTTGGATACTGATATTCATTAGCAGCCATCAGTTCAATTAGATCATAAGCTTCATCGTAGCTCTTAGCCCATAAGGCTCCACCTGATGCTGCATCGAGCATGGTTCTAGACTGTGCTTCCAAACCATTATAAAATAATTGATGATCATCCAATCAGGCATTCCATGATGAGGAGACTTCCTAAGCATCTCCTTGTAGCGCTCCCAAGCTTCATATAAAGATTCTCCTGATTGTTGTGCAAATTGAGTAAGAGCATTCTTGATTGTAGCTGTATTTGCCATAGGGAAGAATTTAGTGAGAACCTTTTGAGCAAGATCTTCCCAAGTAGTAATTGAACCGGCTGGTAGAGAGTGTAACCAACTCTTAGCCTTGTCCCTCAGAGAGAATGAGAATAGTCTCAGCTTCACAGCATCTTCAGAAACACCGTTGAACTTGAAGGTGTCGCAAATCTCAATGAAATCCCTAATGTGCATATCGGGATCTTCCGTTGGAGAACCCCCAAACTGGATTGAATTCTGCACGCATTGAATCGTGCTAGACTTGATTTCAAAAGTATTAGCCGAGATGGTTAGTCTGACAATGCTAGACTGAATGTCATTGATCTTCGGTTGAGAATAATCCATCAAAGCCTTCAAATTCGCTGTTGGTTCTCCCATTATAACAAAAACTTCTTCTTTTAACTTTTTCCTCAACAAAGACACGAGATTGAGAACGCGTTCGCATACACGCTCCCTAGAGTACCTGAAACAAAACAAGTACCCGTGTAAGTAAAATATCTAAGTCACTGAACTTTAACGATCACGGATGACAAGTACATAAACTAAATAATTAACAACACCGAGTCCCCGAAAACGGCTCCAAAAACTTGTTAGAACGTTAACACACGCTAATAATACACGCAAGTATACGCGTTCGCAAGTAGTATAAGATTTAGATCAAATTCGTTCCCATAGAAACTCTTTGGTTAATTTAAGAATATGCACCTATGCAATAATGATATGGTTATTATCCAGTGCTAAGATAAATAACAAGTTGAGATTGTTTATAACTAAGAATTAAACTAACAATTATAACTAAGAGAACAAGAATGGTTGAATTAATATATATGACAAATATGGGATCCTACCTTCATTAAATACTTCATCCAATAGCCTTTTTGATCTTAACCTTAGCATGTAATGGTGATGACACTAATCAGATAACACGAAACTAGTAAACGCCAACTTTCGTTGTACGAATACCCTACTACCAAGCATCCACAAAAGAGATAGAAGTTGAATATACACCAATTATTCTTAGTCCTTATATGTCTATAAGAATTGAAAATATAACGATTTAATGCGCAAGTTATCTATCGTGATTACATAGGGCAAGTAAAATACTTAAAATTACCTACGAATCATGCATACAATAACACATGAACCTATGCTAGCATGGCAAGTTCTAAACCTCTGCATTCACTGTCACTTCAATAGAGATTAACACGCTATCTTATATGTTAGCTACGTACATAAGACGAATAAGCACAACCAATACTAGGTTATCATACAATCACCACACACTAAGGTATCGAAACAATTTAACTAAAGAAATCCATAAATAAATCCGCTATAACCCCATGATAACGATTAGTTCATATTCGAACTTATCATCACCATGGGTTCCAATGAAAGCATGATAATAAACAATATAAGAATACTTGGGTTCAAAGACAAATCGAAAACAAGCATCCAAGTATCGCCTAAATCAAAGAAAATAAAAGTCTTCTTCTCCGTAGCCATATCGTGATCTCTAGGTCTTCTTATTGCTCTCCCAGGTCTCCTTGTTATTAAAAACGTCTTATTATTGATATATATAGACTCCAGGATGATCAGGACTTTAATTCTCTCAAAAATCAAGTAGAATCACGATTCTGCTAGAACGGACCAGCGCGGCCGCGTCGCATTCCAAAGCGGGCGCGCGCTTTGTCTGGAAGTCTGGCGCGACCGCCCCGTATACCAGCGCGGGCGTACCGTGTCTCTGCTCTTTCAGCGCGACTGCCTCGCTTCCCAGCACGGGCGCGCCGTGCTACTGGATTTTGGCTCATTTTCTTGTTTTGACTGCAAATTGAGTTCCGTTCATCATATTTCGACGATCCAATAGTCCACACGAAGCTCTCAAGATGCTCTACAAATTGGGAATGGACTTGACTTCAGAATCGGACATCTTTTTAGAATATTTCATTTCAAAGCTCCTTTCTTGTTAGTCCCTTAACAATATAGCAAGAATTACAGAAGGGGGGTTGAATGGAATTCTTGAACCTTTTTCTTAAAATAAAAATGTTCAAACTCGAATACAGATATAGGTGTTTTGATTAGCACAATGCGGAATAAAAATTTAAGTAAATCAAAATATAAGTAATTAAAACAAGAGTCTTTAAAAACTTTCTGGTGGATTTAAATAATTCCACCAGAGATATATATTATATCGAGAGAACTCTGTGTGCAAGAATGCTCACAGCTGCTTATAAATTTGAACTATTGAGAATACAGAGAAATGCTAATGATTCTACTTACAAATGTTTCTCACTTTTTGTATCTCAGATTTTCATTTCTATTTGCTACTTTCTTGGTTTATATATTACCAAGATTACAAAGTCAAAAGATAGAATCATTATAAAAACTATCAATTTTTATGCTTTGCTATTTTGTTCTCTATTACCCAGTTAGTAGGCTTCCTCATTACATTTGCATACATCCCAATGCATGTGACCAGTTGTCACTGTCAACTGATGTTTGAATTCTTTATCCATTGGATTCATGATCATCCATCGGATTGTTGATCATCCGTCAGGTTGTTGATCATCCGTCGGGTTGTTGATCATCCGTCGGGTGCTTTGTAGTTTATCCGTCGGGTAGCAATCAGGCACTTGACTTCATTTCACTTATGCAGAATTACAAGACATCATCTATGTACAATTAATCAACCTATTCTGCATATCTAGTTAAAGTCCACATGACTTATATGCTACTACAGACTCTATACAAAGGTATATGCAGAAATGTGCTACAGACTCATTATTACATAAGCTACTCACCCGATGGATAATAAATCATTATCCGTCGGGACTATAATTCTTATCTGTCGAGTGCTACATTATTTCACTAAGTAAAATCTACTTAGGTGTTTTGTTTATGTCATCATCAAGTACACAACATATGCACAACAATCTCCCCCAATTTATGTCTACTGGAATTGTAGCCATAAATTAAGAGATACTTGATGATAACAAAACACCCTAAACATACATCTTTAAAAGAAAATAGATAATACTTAAAGTGCTTCAATTAATCAAAATGTATAAAGTTTAGCTCACAGTCATTTCAAGATGCTCCTCTAGCCTGAGCAGATTTTTCTAGTTTCTTGAAGGTCTGGATCTTCTTCCAAGCTTCCTGTTATTTTCATCAATCTGATTTTGGAGCTGCCTGTGGAATTCCAGTTCATCAGATTCTGAGAGATTTAGCTTTTCTTGCATTTCCAAGAGAGTCTCATTGCTGGAGATGCTCAATTGGTCTTCTAATCTGAAGAATCTTCTCACCCCTTTGTCATCTATGAACTCCATCAGCCAATAGGGCCTTAGATGCACTCTTCTCCCTGTGTATGGGATGATTAGAGTCTTTGGGAGTGCATCTTTAGCTCTAACACTCCTTAATTCTTCAATCTTCTTCAATACTAGTCTTCTTGCAGTGACATTAAACCCAAAGTTCTTCTTGAAGGATGAATAAACTTTAATCAGTACAGCTTGGCTCTCTTGAAGAATCCTATGAAGTGGCCACTGAATCTCCTTTCCTCCTTTGTACTTGAACACTAACCTTTCATGTAGGTTTCTGCATGCATCAATACCCCTCACTTCATCTAGTTCATCCAGATAGAGGTTTAGATCAGAAAATTCTTTGATGTCACACAAGTACAAGTAGTCTCCCTTATTGACTTTGGGTTGAGCTTTGACTACAGATTTGGATTTGAGGGGTGACAGCTTCACTTTCTTGACTTCCCTTGACTTTGTCCTTTTTGGCTTGCTAAGGATTGGTAGACTGAAGTCAGGAATTGGTATGTTATCCCATTCTATTGGCTCATCCTTGGGCACAATAGGTTCATCATGAATATTCCTGTAGGAATCCACCACCCTTATATTTTCAAATACCACAGAGGGCTTTGATGCTTGAGTTGTAGTTGGTGTGGGTTCCTTAGGAAATTGATCTCCCAATTCCTTGTCAACAATATCCAGTTTCCTTTTTGTTCTTTTAGTCAATTCTTTCTTTCCTGTAGATTTCTTCTGTTCTTCAACTTGCTCCCTTGATTCGGTAGCTTCAGATGGTTTAGAGGGAATTTGTTGAGATGAACTTACAGCCTGTAGCTTGGCCAAGATAGCAATCTGCTCTTTCTTTTGTTTAGCCTTCTTTGCATCTAGAATAACTTGCTTCTTTTCCTGCTTCAATCTGGCTTTTTCTTCTCTCTTTGCTTGAGCAAATTGAGGATGTCCAGCTACTACACAAATTTCCTTCCCATTTCTGAATATCTTAGCAATCCTCTTTTTAGAAGCTGAATCAGTTGGATCTTTGTAGAAAACAATTGATCTTGACAGAAGCTTCATCTCATCAGGCTTGGGTGTCTCATACACAGTATCCAAGGGGTTCTTCAAGGATGATTTTGAATAGTTTACCCTTGGTTTAAGGATCATTTCAGCCTTTGGAAACTTGATGCAGGAAGATTGTCCTTTTTCCAGATAATTCATGCTCATCTCATTCACACTGATTTGCTTGACTTGAGAGTGATGGATGGCTGACTTAACTGGCTCCTTGACAAGTTGAAACTTCTTCTGTATCTCCTCTTCAATCTTCTCCCAGTTGATCAAACTCAACTTTCCTTTCTCAGCAACTTTCAAGTTTGCTGCTGCTGCTTGAATCAGATCTATACCATCTGCAACTGGTGGCTTTGAGACAGTAATTGAAGGTACAATTACTTTGCTGATTTGTATTTGAAGTTTTTCCCCCTCACTTGGTCCTTTCTCCCCCTTACTTGGTTCTTTCTCCCCCTTTTTGTTATCATCAAGTTGAGGAGTCAGGCCTTGTGGTTTAGCCAGTTGTATTAGAAGATTTGTCTGAGACTATTGATTTTAAAGAATGGTGGCCACATAATTTTCAATAACTTGAACTCTGTCTTCCAACTTGGCCAGCTTCTTTTCAGCATCTGATTCTCTTCTAAGTCTCAGTAATAGATCTTGCATGGTACCATATGGCAATACTGAATCCAGCTTCTCAGAATTGTAGGTCTTCAAGTCAGCTATATCCTTTTTGAGTTCATCTACACTCAGATTCTGTCTTAATTGTTGTAGCTTCATTAGATGTAGAGAATCTAGATGAGCTTGAAGAATAGCCTTGGTACCAGCATTTGAGCACTTCTGAATGGCCTGTTGAATAGACATGATTTGTTTGACCAAGGATACATTAAATTGTCCTGGTGTGGACTCCTTTGTCAAGGCCCATTCAGGTAAATCTGGAATAGAACTTGGGTCTTCATCTCCCCGTAAGTTCAAGCTTCCATCAAATGAAATAGAGTCATCATCATTAGAATTTACTCCAAATTCCTCAGATGGTTCACCAGCTGTAGAAGGCATTAAATTGACAACAGCTTTATTCCTTTGTAGAGATTCTGAAGTATGCACCAGATTCAAAGTCTTTTCTGCCTCATCATTGCCCTGAGCAGCCAACAATTGATAGGCTGATACAGGATGAGTAAACGTATCAGCATCCAAGGAAATGTTATCAATTACAGCTTTATAATGTTGATGAAATTGTCTTTCCTTTTCAGCATCATCCACAATCATTGACTCATGAGCAATGGCTGGATCCACCCTTATACCCTCTGTACCTGCTTTTCTCTCATGTTCTCTCTTTTGTTGCATCAGGGTCTCACCCTGGCTCCCCACCCTCACACCCTCACCTTCACCTACTAAGGTGGGACTCCTCTCACTCCCTTTTTCCAATCCTGAATAAATGGATTGCTGATTTTCACTCATTTCCTTTCCTTTTGCCTGGGAGCAACCCAGCCTCTCACTCAATACACTCTCCTCTCTCAATCCTAAGAGTGACTGTACAACCACTAAATCTTCTGCACTTGAAATAATTGAAGTTTGAAGCTGTACAGAGATACTAGACGGATGAGTGATATCCATCGAGTGAGTTGTAATATTATCCGATGGATAACTGCTATTAGGCTTATCCGTTGGGATACAGTCACTACTCGACGGATGAGTAATATCCGTCGAGAGAGTAGAAATGAATGAGGTGGGAAGAGAATCTATTGTTGACTCTATGCTGATTGAAGATATTTGGGACACAGATGTCACAATAGTTTCTGAAAGAATTGGCAAGTGAGCCAACAAATCATCTAAAAGATGATGCTCATTTGCACTGAATTTTGGCTTCCCCAACAGAGTTAAAGAAGGGGAATCAGGAATTGAAGTGTTTATCATATCCACTTCCAGAGAGTTTGTTGGTGAGTATGGTGTATGAGATGCTTCGATAACTAGAGATTTTGGTTGTGACTCCGCATTTATTGGAGCCACATCAAACTGAATTTGAGAGAGTGCAGGGACTGTGTCTTTAGCACCAGTTTGCACTGTGTGTGTGCCCTGTGCATCCCCAGAGGTTTTAGATTTCTTCTTTCTTGTATAAGTTTGGGGTGAGCTTGTGTCCCTAACCCTTTTGGCCTGTGCTCTTGGCTGAGAGCTTTGTTCAATAACTACATCATTTTGGGAGGATACAGCTAGAAGTGAGCTTTTATCCTTTTTAAGCACTGCAGTTTGTTGGGAAACTGCAGTGTGGCTAGGTTGGGATTCACTCAACTCTCCAACCTTATTCTTGGGGTTTCTCTGATGTTCACCCCTTCCCTCACCTAACTTACCCTCCTTCACACTCCCCTCTTTGGCTTTGGTGGATTTTTCAACTGGTATCTTTTGAGAGATACCAGAGGGGGTTTTCTTTGATTTGGATTTAGAAATAATAGTAGGTTTGGCAGCTTTGGTAGGCAACTGTTTGGTCATTGGTACAGTTTCCATAGCTACTCCTGAACTCAAAGAAATTATGGAGGTTGGAATACTTATAGGGATGGATGAACTTACCTCACTTACCTGAGGTACCTGCATTATAGGAAAGTAGAACATTGGCACATCCTTGTGATGATTGGCCCTGTTCAAATCTGCAATGAGTCTTCTCTCTTGAACCCAATAAACCAGTTTGTTGTTTGGGTTCTCAAGCACAATCTCTTCACAGAGGTGGTTAGCCAATAACATGAAAAATCTAGCATAATACACATTCTTACCTCTTTTAGCTAACTCACCTAATTTAAAACCTAACTCAAACAAGACAAGGTCACTGAAATTATAAAATTTATCTATAACTAGCATGTATAGCATGTTAAGCATGGAAATATTCACTGAATCAAAATTATTGACTTTTCCAGAGAAAACCTTAGTAACTTCATCACACATGAAACTCCACTCCTTCCTAAGACCCATTCTCCTAATATCACTCAGTTTAGAAGTAGGAAGTGCATAATGCACGGAATTAAGCATATTAATAATATCAGTGTCATTGTGTGGTGAAGTCACATTATTATCAGGAATTTTGAAACATGCTTTTATCATATCACTATTGATACAGAATTCATTACCTTTGATGGTTAGAGTGATGGTCTTGTCAGTAGAGTTGTAGATTACAGTGGTCCACATCTCTTCAACAACTTCACAAAAGATTGTGGGTGATTCCAGCATGGCATAATTTAACTTGCAATTCTTCACAAAGTCCATCATCTTGTGATAGTCCTCTGATTGCTGAATACACTTATTGACCAATGCAGTGAAATTGTTCTTCTAATAAATGAACCCAGTTTGAGACATAATCTTTACTACAGGTGCCATTGTTAGAGAATGAAAGCTTGAAGAGAAGGAGAATAATTGCTTGAGAGAGAATGAAATAAGAGCAGTTGAATTTGAGAATGATAAAAGAAAACAATTGCAATGAAATAAGCTTTTATACTATCTCAAAAATAACTGATAAAAATAATAAAGTAAAGTAAATTAACAAATAGAAATTGCCTAAAATAGCCCTTTAAAAATAAACTGTAAAAATTCCACCCATTATCCGTCGTGTAATGCTTACAAACTGTAAGTATACTCGATGGATAATGTACAGGGAATTAACGGCTGAGATTAAGATAATTCGACGGATGAGGATAAACTGTTATCCATCGAGTTTTAAAAGATTCCAGAAAAGTAATTGATTTTCATTAGCAAATAGTATATCGACGGATGACTAAACTCGACGGATAAGGGTCATCCGTCGAGATGTAAATTTTGACTTAGCCAAAATTTCATCCAAGACTGAAAAATCAACTAAATTTCTGGCTACATGACAACTTGCAAAATAACTCAGATAAATTTAAGAGTAATTAAGCATACCTAACTCACTTACCAACCTTGAAAATGTGGATTCATCCAGTAGATTGGTAAAGATATCTGCAAGTTGCTTCTCACTTGGAACAAAATGTAGCTCCACAGTACCATTCATCAAATGTTCCCTTATGAAATGGTACTTGATATCTATGTGCTTTGTCCTTGAATGTTGCACTGAATTTTCAGTGATGGCAATTGCACTTGTGTTATCACAGAAAATAGGAATTCTCTCAACTTGCAAACCATAGTCTAGCAATTGATTTTTCATCCATAAAATATGTGCACAACAACTGCCAGCAGCAATATATTCAGCTTCAGCTGTAGAAGTAGAAACTGAATTTTGCTTTTTACTGAACCAGGACACAAGCTTGTTTCCTAGAAATTGATAGGTTCCTGTTGTGCTCTTTCTATCAATTCTACAACCTGCATAATCTGCATCTGAATAATCAGTTAGATCAAAACTAGAATCTCTAGGGTACCAAATGCCAAGGTTTGGTGTTCCCTTGAGATATCTGAAAATTCTCTTAATAGCTATCAAGTGAGATTCTTTAGGATCAGCCTGAAATCTAGCACATAAACATGTAGCAAACATTATATCTGGCCTACTAGCTGTTAAGTACAGAAGTGAGCCAACCATGCCTCTATAACTTGAAATATCCACAGACTTTTCAGTAGTGTTTAATTCAAGCTTAGTTGCAGTGGCCATGGGAGTTTTTACAGATGTGCAATCCATTAGATCAAACTTCTTTAAAAGATCAAAAATATATTTAGTTTGACTAATGAATATTCCATCACTAACTTGCTTAAATTGCAAACCAAGAAAGTAAGTTAGTTCTCCCATCATACTCATTTCATACTTACTTTGCATCAATTTGGCAAACTTTTTGCAAAGTTTCTCATCTGTAGAGCCAAAAATAATATCATCTACATAAATTTGAACAAGTATATTAGAGCCATTAACATTTCTGAAAAATAAAGTTTTATCTAAAGTACCTCTTGTGAAGTGATTTTCCAAGAGAAACTTTGATAAAGTGTCATACCAGGTTCTAGGTGCTTGCTTCAGTCCATAAAGTGCTTTCAGAAGATAATAGACATACTCTGGAAAATTTGGATCTTCAAAACCAGGAGGTTCACTGACATATACTTCTTCCTCCAAATCTCCATTCAGAAAGGCACTTTTGACATCCATTTGATAGACCTTGAAATTGGCATGGGCCGCATAGGCTAAGAAGATTCTGGTGGCTTCAAGTCTTGCAACAGGAGCAAATGTTTCATCAAAATCTATTCCTTCTTGCTGACAATAGCCCTTAGCAACCAATCTAGCTTTGTTCCTGACTACTATGCCATTTTCATCCATCTTGTTTCTGAATACCCACTTGGTGTCTATTGGATTCTTTCCTTTAGGTTTGGGTACTAGCTTCCATTCATTATTCCTTTCCAATTGGTTTAGCTCCTCCTGCATAGCTAAAATCCAATCAGGATCCAACAAAGCTTCTTCTACTTTCGTTGGTTCTTCCTTTGACAGAAAGCTGTTGTATAGACATTCTTCCTGAGTTGCTTATCTTGTTTGAACTCTAGAAGAGACATCACCAATGATAAGCTCAAAGGGGTGATCTTTTGTCCATTTCTTTTGTTGAGATAGATTAGCTCTAGATGAAGAGACCTCATGGTTGTCTTGATGTATGATTGAGTTTTGATTGCTAGAAACTCCCCCTGAGTTTGTGGATCTTTGATTTGAGAAAGGAGAATTTTCTATAGGTGATCTGTCTTGACCTCCTGCTCCTTTTGATAACCCGACGCATGGTGAATTTTGAGTACCGACGGATGAGGCGGGTTGTCTTCCGACGGATAACGCAGATTGCCTTCCGACGGATGAAGTATTATGCAACTCGATGGATGTTGAGTTTTGTGCTTCATTGGTAGTATATTTGTCTGCATTATCCTTAGACACTGTTTCTTGATCACTTTCATCATCACTGTCATCACTAACCATCTCCACATTGTCGAATTTGAGGCTCTCATGGCAATCTCCATCTTTCAGTCCTTCAATCTTTTTATCATCAAACACAACATGTATGGATTCCACAACAATGTTGGTTCTTAGATTGTAGACTCTATATGCTTTACCAACAGCATATCCAACAAAAATTCCTTCATCTGCTTTAACATCAAACTTCCCATTTTGATCAGTTTGATTTCTCAAGATATAACATTTGCAGCCAAAGACATGAAGAAAGTTTAGAGTTGGCTTCTTGTTCTTGAATAATTGATAGGGAGTCATGCATCTTGCTTGGTTAACAAGAGAAATATTCTGATTGTAGCATGCAGTATTTACAGCTTCAGCTCAGAAATATGTTGGTAGTTTAGATTCTTCAAGCATTGTCCTTGCAGCTTCAATAAGTAATATGTTCTTTCTTTCCACTACTCTGTTCTGTTGTGGAGTCCTTACTGCTGAAAACTCATGCAGAATCCCATTTTTTTCACAAAATGCTCTCATGACAGAATTCTTGAACTCAGTTTCATTATCACTCCTGATTCTTCTAACTTTGAAATCAGGATGATTGTTGACTTGCCTTATGTGATTGATGATGATTTCAATAGCCTCATCTTTAGATTTTAGGAAATATGTCCAAGAGAACTTTGAGAAATCATTTACAATTACTAGGCAAAATCTTTTCCTTGAGATGGACAATACATTGACTGATCCAAATAAATCCATGTGAAGCAGTTGTAAAGGCTCTTCAATTGTTGAATCAAGTTTCTTCTTGAATGATGCTTTGATCTGCTTCCCTTTTTGGCAGGCATCAGACAGTCCATCCTTTGAAAACTCCACTAGAGGAATGCCTCTTACCAGTTCTTTCTTTACCAGTTCATTCATGATCTTGAAGTTTAAATGGGATAGCTTCTTGTGCCATAGCCAACTTTCATCCTGACTTACTTTACTGAGAAGACAAGTTACAGATTCTGCTTTAGTTGAGTTGAAACCAGCTAGATACACATTTCCTCTTCTCACACCAGTGAGAACCACTTTGTTGCTTCTTTTATCAGTCACAACACAGGCTTCTGAGTTGAAGGTTACTGAATTGCCTTTGTCACAAAGCTGGCTGATACTCAACAGATTGTGTTTGAGACCATCCACTAAGGCAACCTCCTCAATGATGACATTGTCCTTTGAAATCAAGCCATATCCCACAGTATAACCCTTGCTGTCATCTCCAAAAGTAATACTTGGGCCAGCTCTCTCCTTAAATTCTGTGAGCAGGGTAGAATCACCAGTCATGTGTCTTGAACAACCACTATCCAAGTACCAAAGATTCTTTCTGTTTCCCTGCACACATCAAAATCAAATCAAGTTGATTTTGGTACCCAAGTTTCCTTGGGTCCTGCCTTGTTAGCTTTCTTTTTCTGTTCCTTAGGTCTTATCTCATTTGACTTAGTAATTTTAGATTCATCCTTAGTCATTTGGATTGGACCTTTGAAACCATTCATTGCAACAGAATTATCATGCATTTTATGACTAACAGGAAATGGCATGCTTGGTGTAAACATGTTATTCCAGTAAGGCATGCTAAATGGCATTTGTGGCATACTATATGCAGCATAATAAGGATTAGGTGCAAACGACATATTAGCAAACTGTGCATTCATGTTCTGTGTAGGCATAGCATTAACAGGCATGGGAGGCATGACATTTATGTTGGGAAATTGAGACTGAACAGACATGGGAGTAGGCATGGCAGATTTGCAATTAACAGATAAAGGATTTACACTACCACACTTGACACAGATTTTTCTAGGAGCATATTTATCAGGTGTGTAGTTATTGTGTTTGTTAATCCCCACTTTACCATTCCTATTGTTTTTCCTTTTAGTCTATGTTTCTACCTCAATTTTCTCAAGTTTGTCACTTAACTGTTTGACAGTCATGTGACCAACATTAGCCTTTTTCCCTTTCTTAACTTGACTAGACTCTCCTAAAATAAAGTTCTTGGAAACAGACTTATACTTCTCATTCAGCTTAACTAGTTTGGCTTTGCTAATGGGCTTACTCATAGCCGACGGATGAGGATTTTCATCATTCGACGGATAACACTTTTTGTTATCCGACGGATAGTCCTCATCATCCCTCGAGTCTACATCTGTTAGCAGTCCATCTACCAAACTAGGTTCTAGTTTCTCTTTGTTCTTTTTCCAGGCTTCATCACAGAAAGACTCAATTCCTTGAACTTTGGTGATTTGAGCATGGACATCCCTGGATGTTTTTCATGCTTTAATCACCGCTTGTTCACGCTCGAGCTGCTTCTTTAAAATTTCTTCCTTTTTCAAGGACTCAGTTAATTCCTCCTTAGCAATCTTACACTCAATTCTTAATTTCTAAAAATCAATAAACTGAGACTCAAGCACATTATTCCTCTCACTTAAAAATAAATTGTTTTATTTGATTTTAGCATTTTCTTTAGTAAGAGACTTAAGTGTAACACGCAAATGATATAATTCTGTAGACATGTCATTTATGGCATCATTACACTCAGCTTTAGATAAATGTGCAAGGTTTGTAGTAATTACCTGATTGCTTGAGGAACTTGTCTCTGTCTCATCAGACTTGGCCATTAGGGCTAGATTGACATAGCTGACATCTTCATCTTCATCCAGACCATCCGTTGTCCAGTCATTTTCTTGTGTAATAAAAGCCCTTTCCTTTTGCTTGAGTAGATCAAAATATTTTTGCTTATAATCCACAGACTCAAACTTTTTCTTACTGGAATCTGGCTTTCTACACTCATTGGCAAAATGCCCTGCCAAGCCACATTTGAAACATTTGAATTTTGACTTATTCACCATGTTTCTATTTGGCTTGGCTGCTCCAAAGTTCTTCTTGAACTTGAGCTTGGCAAATCTCCTGGAAAGAAATGCTAAGTGCCCATCAATGTCCTCCATTGGCTCAATGAATCTTCACTTTCTACAGCAAGCCCCTTGCCCTTGTTCTCACAGACCTTTGAAGTTGATTCAACAGCTTCCATCTTCACTTCCTTCTCCTTTTCCAACTCAGCAACTAGTGCAATGGATCCTCCTTTCTTCTTTCTTCTCTCCATCCTTTCATCCTGCTCTATTTCAAGCTCATAGGTTTTTAGGATGCCATACAGTCTCTCCAAAGTAAACTCCTTATAATCTTGTGAGTTTCTTAATGAGACTGTCATTGGTTTTCCATTCCTTTGGAAGAGATCTAAGGAATTTCAGATTAGAGTCTTTAGTCTGATAGACTCTTCTATGCAACTTCAGAGCATTTAGTAGTTTTTGAAACCTACTAAAAATGTCAGTGAGAGACTCACTTTCCTCATTGTGAAAATGCTCATATTGCTGAATCAAGAGCTGCATCTTATTTTCTCTAACTTGCTCAGTGCCATCACAGATTATCAGTATAGTATCCCAGACTTCCTTGGCAGTTTTACAGTTGATAATGTTGTCAAACATGTCTGCATCAACTCCATTAAACAGAATATTCATGGCCTTTTTATCCTTCCTGACTTGTTCAATGTCAGGATCAGACCATTCATGCCTTGGCTTGGGAACTGATGGCTCGTTTCCTGTTGCAGCTCTCATTGGAACATGAGGGCCTCTTTCTATGCAGTCCACATAGGCCTCATCTTGAGAAAGCATATGAAGATGCATCTTTACCTTCCAATGATGGTAATTATCTTTATCTTGAAAAGGAATCTTGACTCCAACATCCTTTTTATTCATCTTGCTGAATTGTTTTGATCTTTAAACTCTTTGTAGATTAAGAGCTCGCTCTGATACCAATTGTTAGTCCCTTAACAATATAGCAAAAATTACAGAAGGGGGGTTGAATGGAATTTTTGAACCTTTTTCTTAAAATAAAAATGTTCAAACTCGAATACAAATATAGGTGTTTTGATTAGCACAATGCGGAATAAAAATTTAAGTGAATCAAAACATAAGTAATTAAAAACAAGAGTCTTTAAAAACTTTCTGGTGGATTTAAACAATTCCACCGGAGATATATATTATATCGAGAGAACTCTATATGCAAGAATGCTCACAGCTGCTTACAAATTTGAACTACTGAGAATACAGAGAAATGCTGATGATTCTGCTTACAAATGTTTCTCACTTTTTGTATCTCAGATCTTCGTTTCTATTTGCTACTTTCTTGGTTTATATATTACCAAGATTACAAAGTCAAAAGATAGAATCATTATAAAAACTATCAGTTTTTATGCTTTGCTACTTTGTTATCTATTACCCAGTTAATAGGCTTCCTCATTACATTTGCATACATCCCGACGCATGTGACCAGTTGTCACTGTCAAATGATGTTTGAATTCTTTATCCGTTGGATTCATGATCATCCGTCGGATTGTTGATCATCCGTCGGGTTGTTGATCATTCGTCGGGTTGTTGATCATCCGTCGGGTGCTTTGTAGTTTATCCGTCGGGTAGCAATCAGGCACTTGACTTCATTTCACTTATGCAGAATTACAAGACATCATATATGTACAATTAATCAACATATTCTGCATATCTAGTTAAAGTCCACATGACTTATATGCTACTACAGACTCTATACAAAGGTGTATGCAGAAATGTGCTACAGACTCATTATTACATAAGCTACTCACTCGATGGATAATAAATCATTATCCGTCAGGACTATAATTCTTATCCGTCGAGTGCTACATTATTTCACTAAGTAAAATCTACTTAGGTGTTTTGTTTATGTCATCATCAAGTACACAACATATGCACAACATTTCTTCCTCCAACTAATGCCTGTAATGTAAAAACATAAAAACACATCAAAAATACCAATAACTTGAGTCCAAAACACCAACTTAAGTATTTAATGAAGCTTTCCAAGTAGATATAAAATCCACTTATTAATTATGTGAAAGAGAGTAGATTTGAAATGATGTTAATCACACTCTTTAGAAAATACCCAAGATGGAATGTTTGATCTTGAGCTGGGGCCTGCTTCTCCCCCTATGTCCATGAACTCTCCTTCATCATCCTCTTCATCCCCAAAAAATATCCGCAGAATCACCAGTTCCATAGTCAACATCATCACCAGTTGTGGGTGGTATGGCTGAGATGACATCTTTGGCTCTTTGCATGGAAGCAGTAGTGTGCACCAAGTTGAGCATTCTTTCAGCAGCCACATTGTCCTGTTCATCTAGAACTTGATAATCTGAAACAAGGTGAGTAAATGCCTCAACTTCATAAGAAACAACATCTAAGACTGCTTGATATTCTCGCTGAATTAGTTATTTCTTTTCAGTCTCATTAACATCCATTAACTCACTTACAATAGGCTCTTCCCATTCTTCTGTACCTGCTTTTCTCTCATTTTCTCTCTTTTCTTGCATCAAGGGGTCCCCTTGGCTTCCCACCCTCACACCCTCACCTTCACCTACTAAGGTGGAACTCCCCTCACTTACTTTTGCCAAGTTGGAAGAAATAGCTTGCATATTTTCACTCTTTTCCTCTCCTTTTGCCTGAGAGCAACTCAGCCTCTCACTCAATTCAATCCCTTCCCTCAGTCCTAAGAGTGATTTATAACTACTAGATCATCCGCACTTGTAACATTTGTTAAAGATTGAAGTGGTGCAGTGATATTCAATGGATGAGGAACATCCATCGAAATAGTAGTTGAGAGTTTCAACGGATGACTGCAGTTAAGCACATCCGTCGAGATACAATCACTTGTCAACGGATGAACAATATCCGTTGAAATAGTGGAAATGAAAGAGTTTGGAGTAGAGACTACTGTAGAATCTGTGGTGATTGATTTGAGATTTTGCACAGATATTTCAGTAGACTCAGAAAGAAATGGCAAGTGAGCCAACAAATCATCTAAAAGATGATGCTCACTTGCTTGGATTTTTGGATCCTCCATGAGAGTTAGAGATGGAGAATCAGGAATTAATGTATGAATCATATCTACATCCAGTGAATGTGTGAGTGAGTTTGGTATTTTTGGTGCTTCTATAGTTAAAGTTTTTGGCTGTGACTCCACATTTATCGGAGCCACTTTAACCTGACTTTAAGAAGGTGCATGTACTGAGTCTTTGACTGTAGTAGGCACAGTTTATACACCCTGTGTATCCCCAATGGTTTTGAATTTCTTCTTTCTGGCATAAGTTTGGGGTGAGCTTGTGCCCCTTACTCTTTTGGCCTGTACTCTTGGCTGAGAGCTTTGTTCAATAGTCACATCGTTTTGGGAGGATGCAACTAGCAATGAGCTAATGTCCTTATTAATCACTACAGTTTGTTGGGAAACTGTAGTGTGGCTAGGCTGGGATTCACTCACCTCTCCAACCTTATTCTTAGAGCTTCTTTGATGTTCACCCTGTCCCTCACCAGCCTCACTTCTCTTCACACTTCTCTCTTGGTTTTTAGTGGATTTTATAACTAGCTTCTGTTGAGAGAAACTAGAGGGGGCTTTCTTTGATTTTAATTTAGAAAATTTTGATTTTGTGGCTTGGGTAGGCACCTGTTTGGTCACTGTCACAGGTGTCATGGCCACAGTTGTTGGCAAAGAAGCAGGTGGTTGAGAAGTAGTAGTAGAGACAGAGACATTTACCTAACTTACCTGAGGTAATTCCATGATTGGCATGTAAACTAGGGGGACCTCACTGTGATGGTCTGCCCAGTTCAAATAAGCAATAACCTTTATTTCTTGAACCCAACAATCAAGCTTGTTGGTTAGGTTCTCAATAATAAGATCTTCAGAAATAAAGTTAGCCAATAACATAAAGAATCTAGCATAATATATGTTTATAGACCTTTTCTTAATGTCTCCTAGTTTATAACCTAATTCAAACATAACATACTCACTAAAGTTACGATACTTATCACTAAGTAGCATATATAAAATGTTTACAAGTGAATAAGTCACTGCATCAAATTTACTAATTTTCCCAGAAAATACTTTAATAAAAAGTCACATAGAAACCTCCACTCCTTTCTAAGGTCTTTTCTTCTGACATCACCTATCTTGGTTGGGTCAAAAGCATAGCCCATAGAACTGAGCATGGAACTCACATCTGTGTCTGTGTGTGGGCTTAGTGTATTATTCTCAGGCAATTAAAAACATGCACGAATTATATCACTATTATGCAATAGTTTATACCTTTGAGAGAAAAGGTAATGGTTTTGTCACTTGAGATGTAAACAACAGTGGTCCATATCTCTTCAACGACTTTACAGTAGATAACATGAGACTCTAGCATAGCATACTTTATTTTACAACTTCGAATGAAGTCCATCACTTTGTGGTAATCATTAGAAGCTGCAATCTCCTTGTTTACTAATGCAACAAAGTTGTTCTTTTCGTACACAAACCCAGTTTGGGACATGATCTTGACTATTGGTGCCATTTCTGATAATGAGAGTAGTTTGCAGAGAAAAAGATTTTGCTTTGGAGAAGAAATAGTTAGGAAAATTGCTTGAGAAAGATATAAGTAAATAATAGAAATGAAATTAGCTTTTATACTTACTCAGAAATTAACAGCAAAAGTAAAAAGTAAAATAAAGTGACCAATCAAATTAACCCAAAATAGCCGTTTAATAATAATGAAAAACTGTCAAAATTCTAAGATTATCCGTTGAATTATACATAGAGTCTATAAGTAAATTCGACGGATGATGCTCAAAATTAACGGCTAAGATTGAGTACAATTCGATGGATGATGATAAAATTACCCAGAGTAATAAATGATATTTAGACGGATGATATAATTCAACAAATATTCATTTTCAACGGATAATGAACATCCATCGAGATGCAAATTCTGACTTAATCAAAATTTTGTCTAAGAAAGAAAATATCAAATTTTACTCTGGCTGCATTTCAATTTGCTTAGACATCAAAATAGGTTAGGAGTAATTAAGCATACCTAACTCACTTACCAACCTAGTGAAGGTGGACTCATCAAGTGGTTTGGTAAAGATGTCTACAAGTTATTTTTCACTTGGAACAAAATGAAGTTCCACAGTACCATTCATAACATGCTCTCTAATGAATTAGTACTTGATGTCAATGTGCTTTGTCCTTGAATGTTGTACTGGATTCTCAGTGATGGCAATGGCACTTGTGTTATTACAGAAAATAGGAATCTTATTTACTTGTAGACCACAGTCCAACAGTTGATTTTTCATCCATAAAATATGTGCACAGTTACTACCAGCAGTAATATATTCAGTTTCAGCTGTAGAAGTAGCAACTGAATTTTGATTTTTACTAAACCAGGATACTAGCTTGTCTTCTAGAAATTGACAGGTTCCTGTTGTACTTTTTCTATCAATTTTACAACCTACACAATCTGCATCTGTATAACCAGTTAGATTAAAGCCAGATTCTCTAGGGTACCAAATGTCAAGTTTTGGTGTTCCCTTGAGATATCTGAAAATTCTTTTAATAGCTATCAAATGAGATTCTCTAGGATCAGCCTGAAATCTAGCACAAAGATAAGTAGGAAACATTATATCTGGCCTACTAGCTGTTAAATATAAAAGTGAGCCAACCATGCCCCTATAGCTCTAAATGTCCACATATTTTTCAGTATTGTTTAATTCAAGTTTAGTTGCAGTGGCCATGAGAGTTTTTGCAGATGTGCAATCCATTAGATCAAACTTCTTCAAAAGATTATACATATATTTGGTTTGGCCAATAATATTCCATCACTAACTTGCTTAACTTATAAACCAAGAAAGTAAGTTAGTTCTCCCATCATGCTCATTTCATATTTACTTTGCATTAATTTGGCAAACGTTTTGCAAAGTTTTTCATCTATAGAGCCAGATATAATATCATCTATATAAATTTGAACAAGTATACTAGAGCCATTAACATTTCTAAATAATAAGGTTTTGTCAACAGTACCTCTAGTGAAGTGATTTTCTAAGAGAAACTTTGACAAAGTATCATACCAGGCTCTAGGTGCTTGCTTCAGTCCATAAAGTGCTTTCAAAAGATAGTAGACATATTTTGGAAAATTTGGGTCTTCAAAACCAGGAGGCTGACTGACATAGACTTCCTCCTCCAAATCTCCATTTAGAAAGGCAATTTTAACATCAATTTGTTAGACTTTAAAATTGGCATGGACTGCACAGGCTAAGAAAATTCTGATGGCTTCAAGTCTTGCAACATGAGCAAAGGTTTCATCAAAATCAATTCCTTCTTGTTGACAATATCCCTTAACAACTAATCTAGCTTTGTTCCTGACAACTATGCCATTTTCATCCATCTTGTTTCTGAATACCCACTTAGTGTCAATAGGATTCTTTCCTTTAGGCTTGGGTAGCAGCTTTCATACTTTATTTCTTTCAAATTGGTTTAGCTCCTCTTGCATAGCTAAAAACTAATCAGGATCCAACAAATCTTCCTCTACCTTTTTAGGCTCTTCCTGAGATAAAGAGCTTCTATAAAGACATTCCTCTTGAGTTGCTTTCCTTGTTTGCACTCTTTAGGATGCATCACCAATGATCAGTTCAAAAGGGCGATCTCTATTCCATTTTCTTTGTTGAGGTAGATTAGCTCTAGATGAAGAGGCTTCATTGTTGTCTTGATGTGTGACAGAGTTTTGATTAGAAGAAACTCCCCCTAAGTTTATGGATCTTTGAATTGTAGTTAGGGTTATTTCTGATTGTGATCTGTATTGGCCCTCAATTTTTATTGATGACTCAACAGATGTTGAGTTTTGCCTTCCAACGGATGATGTAGATTGTCTTTCAAAAGATGATGCACTTTGTCTCTCATGGATGTTGAATTATGTGCTTCATTAGTTGTGGAATTTTCTACATTGTCCTTAGGTTTTTCTTCTTGATCACTCTCATCATCACTGTCATCACAAACTATCTCAACATTATCAAATTTGAGGCTTTCATGGAAATCTCCATCTTGCAGTCCTTCAATCTTTTTATCATCAAACATAACATGTACAAATTTCATAACAATGTTGGTTCTTAGATTGTAGACTCTATATGCTTTTTCGACAACATATCCAACAAAAATGCCTTCATCTGCTTTGGCATCAAACTTCCCATGCTGGTCAATTTGATTCCTTAAGATATAGCATTTACAGCCAAAGATATGAAGAAAGTTCATTGTCGGATTCCTGTTCTTGAACAATTGATAGGGTGACATGCATTTTGCTTGATTAACTAAAGAAATATTCTGAGTGTAGCATGCAGTATTTACAGCTTTAGCCCAAAAATATGTTGGTAACTTTGATTCTTCTAGCATTGTCCTTGCAACTTCAATAAGAGATATGTTTTTCCTTTCCACAACACCATTTTGTTGTGGGGTTCTTGCAGCTGAGAATTCATGCATGATCCCATTTTCTTCACAAAATGATTTCATCACAGAATTCTTGAACTCAGTTCCATTGTCACTCCTGATTCTTCTTACTTTGAAATCAAGATGATTGTTGACTTGTCTTATGTGATTGATGATAATATCACTAGCTTCATCTTTGGACTTGAGAAAATATGTCCCAGAGAAATTTGAGAAATCATCCATAATTACTAGACAATACCTTTTCTTTGAGATTGACAATATGTTCACTGGTCCAAATAGGTCCATGTGCAGTAATTGTAGAGGTTCTTCAATTGTTGAATCAAGCTTCTTTCTGAATGATGCATTGATTTGCTTTCCTTTCTGACATGCATCACACATTCCATCCTTTGAGAATTCCACGTGAGGAATACCTCTCACCAAGTCTTTCCTGGCTAGCTCATTCATAGTCTTGAAGCTAAGGTGGGATAACTTCTTGTGCCACAACCAACTTTCATCTTGACTTGCCTTGCTAAATAGACAAGTGACGTATTTTGCATTAGATGAGTTGAAATCAGCTACGTACACATTCCCTTTTCTTACTCTAGTAAGAACCACTTTGTTGCTTCTCTTGTTGGTCACAACACAGGCTTCATAATTGAATGTTACTGGGTTGTCCTTGTCACAAAGCAGGCTGATACTTAACAAATTTTCCTTGAGTCCATCCACTAGGGCAACCTCTTCAATGATGATGTTATCTTTTGAAATCAAGCCATATCCCACAATATAACCCTTGCTGTCATCTCCAAAAGTGATACTTGGGCCAACTCTTTCCTTGAACTCAGTGAGCAGGGTAGAATCTCCAGTCATGTGCCTTGAGCACCCACTATCCAAATACCAAAGATTCTTTATATTTCCCTGCACACAACAAAATTAAATCAAGTTGATTTTGGTACCCAAGTTTCCTTGGGTCCTATTTTGTTAGCCTTTTTCTTAGGTTTCTTGGGTTTGTCTTCATTTGACTAAGGTACTTGAAGTTCATCTTTAGTCAATTGAGTAGAACCCTTAAAACCATTAATCATTGCAGAATTATCACGCACGGCTTGATTAACATGGAAAGGCATATTTTGTGCAAATATGTTATTTCAGTAAGGCATGCTAAATGGCATTTATGGCATCCTAAATGCAGAATAATATGGATTTTATGCAAATGGCATGTTATCATATTATACATTCAAATTGTGTGCAGGCATAATATTTACAGGAATTATAGGCATGCTGGGAAATGAAGGTGGTGAAGACATGGGAGCAGGCATAACAAGTTTGCAATTAACAGACAAGTGATTAACACTACCAAACTTAACACAAATTTTTCTTGGTGCATATTTATCAGGTGTGTAGTTGCTATGTTTGTTAATTCCTACTTTTCCATTTCTATTATTTTTTCATTTTTTATTCTGCTTTCACTTCAATTTTCTCCAACCTGTGATTCAATTGCTTGATAGACAGATGACCTACATTAACTCTTTTGTTCTGTTTCACTTGACTTGTTTCTTCTGGAACAAAGTTCTTAGAAACTGATCTATATTTTTCATTTAATTTGGATATGTTAGCTTTGTTATCTGGTTTACTTGCACTTAACAGATGTGGCTCATTGTCTTTCGACGAATAATCTTTTTGATTATTAGACGGATAATTTTCATCATCCGTCAAATCCACATCCGTTGAAAGTCCTTTAACCAGATTGGAATCAAGCTTCTCCTTGTTCTTAAGATTATATACCTTGAACTTTAGTATTTGAGCATAGAGATCTCTAGATGATTTCCATGCCTTAATTACTTCCTGTTTTCGTTCAAGTTGCTTTCTTAAAATCTCTTATTTCTTTAAGGATTCAGTTAGTTCATCCTTACCAATCTTGCATTCTATTTTCAATTTTTCAAAGTCAACAAACTGAGTCTCTAACACATTATTTCTTTCACTTAAAAACATATTATTCTCTTTAATTTTTATTGTTTTCTTTAGTGAGAGACTTGAGTGTAACACGCAGGTGATATAATTCAGTAGAATGTCATTTATGGCATCATTACACTCGACTTTAGATAAATGAGCTAGGTTGGTAGTGATTACCTTATTGCTTGATGAACTTGTTTCTATTTCATATGATTTGGCCATATGTGCTAGATTGACATAGCTTGTATCTTCATCCTCTTCCAATCCATCTGCAGCCCAGTCATTTTCTTGTGTAATGAAAGCCCTTTCCTTTTGCTAGAGCAACTCAAAGTATTTATGCTTATAATCAACAGGCTCAAACTTCTTTTTACCGGAATCAGGCTTTCTACACTCACTAACAAAATGACCTTCCAAGCCACACTTGAAACACTTGAATTTAGACTTATCAACCATGTTTCTGTTTGACTTAGCTGCTCCAAAATTCTTCTTAAATTTGAGCTTGGTGAATCTCCTAGATAGAAAAGCAAGATGCTCATCTATGTCATCCATGTCATCTTGACTAAGATGATCTTTATGTTCAGCTACTAGCCCTTTACCTTTGCTTTCACAAACTCTAAGGTTTGGTGCAGATTCAACAGCTTCAACCTTTATCTCATTCTCCTTTTCTTGCTCAACAACTAATGTAATGGATCCTCCCTTCTTTCTTCCTTTCCCCATCTTCTCATCTTGCTCTATTTTGAAGCTCATAGGTTTTTAGGATACCATACAGTCTATCCAAGGTGAACTCCTTGTAATCTTGAGAATTTCTCAATGAGACAGTCATAGGCTTCCATTTATTTGGCAGAGATCTAAGGAATTTGAGGTTTGAGTCTTTTGTTTGATAGACTCTTCCATGCAGTTTTAGAGCATTCAGTAGTTTTTGGTATCTACTGAAAATGTTAGTGAGTGACTCACCTTCTTCACTATGGAAGTGCTCATTTTGCTGAATTAAGAGTTGCATTTTATTCTCCGTTACTTGCTCAGTTCCATCACATATAACTTGAATTGTATCCCAGACATCCTTAGCAGTTTTTCAGTTTATAATGTTGTCAAACATATGTCACTGTCAACACCATTAAACAAGATGTTCATGGCCTTTTTATCCCTTTGAACTTGTTCTTTATCTGGATCTAACCATTCTGCTTGTGGCTTTGGAACCGATGCTTCATTTCATGTAGCAGCTCTCATAGGGACATGTGGACCTTTCTCAATGCAGTCCACATATGCTTCATCTTGAGATCGGAGATGCAAGTGCATCTTCACCTTCCAATGGTGATAGTTGTCTTTGTCCAGAAATGGAATCTTTACTCCAACATCTTTTCTGTACATCTTGTTAGTTGTTGTGATATTTAAACTCTTTGTTCTTCAAGAGCTTGCTCTAATACCAAATGTTATCCCCAAATAATCTAAACAAGAATTACAGAGAGTGGGGGGTTGAATGTAATTATAACTTCTTTTTGGATTTTAAGAATGATTCTTCTACAACTAAATAATTGTGTTTGATTTACAATGGTGCGGAATAAGAATATAACAGAGATCAAATCACAAAGCAATTAAATACAAGTATTTAAAAACTTTCTGGTGGATTGAACTTTTCCACCAGATATATATATTGAGTAGAGAACTCTGTGATACAAATAGTACACAGCTTCTTACAATATGAACAATAAGAACTACAGAGAATTTTTTTACAGATTTTGCTTTATCTATTTCTCTCATTTTTCTTGCTGACTTGCATACAATTTGTAACACCCCCAAATCCGGGGTCGGGGATCCGGGTCGTCACGGTCTTTCTTTCCACAATATCACTTCACTTAATTAATAATAATAACCTTATGCTGTGACCCCACACTAACACACGCCACAACCCGTTATAGTCTCAGAGATGAAATTGAAATAAGTACAAGTCTTTGAATCCACCATTTAACAGTTATTACAACCCAAAATGATTACCTGATAAATTTACAGTTAATTGCCATTATCTGCCACAAGTTATAATTATACATAATTTGATTCTCAAAAGTAGATGGTCTGAACTACAATGGATCTACCTCTGCAGCTATAGCAGCTACAACATCATCGGGAAGATGCGGGACGCTTCCCACGCGCTTGCGCTGGGTCTGCTGGAGTCTGGCCATCTCTCCTAACTGTTGTTGTGTGATGAAGAAATAAAGCAAGAGTGAGCCTTACAGCTCGCAAGATAATACATAGTGATAACAATAATATAAGTATCTAAATGGATACTTACTAGAATCTTTATCGTGTGTAAGATAATTACTTACTAGATATAAGTAAAAATAAGGAATGAAGTTACCAATACTTCACTAGACTTATATCATTTATAAAGCTACTTGAACTACCACCGTTCAAAGTATTATAAGTTTTTAAAAAAAACATCCCATAGATGAGACCACAAGTTAAGACTTGAATAGATTCAATCTTTGAAATATTATTGAATGAAAAAAAGTTACGAGATACTTTATTTAGTCCCGATATATATATATCCACATATATATCTCTTTAAACATTTCCTGGAACCTCTGTTATGTAAAGTATGAACAGAGTTTGAAACATCCAATGAATTTTGGAAAGGAAAAGAATTTTGGCATAAACCAGATATCTTGCTGATCAGGCAAAGATACCAATAAGTAACCTTTTCTACTAGTAGATGGATGAATCCCCCACCGGTCATCACCCTGGCCACATAAGGACCTTGTGCTGGACCGCCACCCGGCCTCTTACGCGTTGATGGACTACCACCCAGCCACTTACACTTTCATAGACCGTACCCCAGCCTGTCGCTTATGTCGACTCAATTAGATGGGCTTACTTCCCGAACATTGGGCAAGTAATCAATTCATTTACCAAAACTGCAACCTCGTTGCGAATATAAAATACACCACAGAGCCGGATTCCCCAGGTTTTGAGCGAGTATTTAAATCCCCTTAAAAAAGGAAGATCTTAAATATAAAAATGAGTTTTGGGATCCGCTCTGACTTTAAAAATCATTTTGAAGACTCGAAAACACTTTATAGAGTGTTTGGAGTAAAGCTGATTTAATGAAGTAAATCAGTCCCCAGAATATTTAGAAAATGACTGAATATTATTATTTAAATAATATTCCCATAAAGAATAATCTTTATAAAAATAATTGAAGTAGAAGTATTAAAACTTATACTTGAAACGAGTATTAAATAACCAAAGATATACTTATATGAAAGTATTATCTTTATTTGAATAATCAAAAATAAGTTTGATTATTAACACATTATTCTTTAATAAAATAAAGAATATATTTCAGTAATAAGCGGAGTCATAATACCTCGAATGAATATTATAAATAATATTCATTAAATAAAATAAAGGAGTCATACATCCTCAAATGAATATCCAAGTAATATTCAATAATAATATAAAGGAGTCATAAGCCCTCGAAATATATTCGAAATAATATTCAATAATAAAATAAAGGAGTCATAAGTCCTCGGATGAATATTCGAAATAATATTCAATAATAAAATAAAGTTAAAGTTATCGAATAAACCTTATTCGATTAATAGTTTGGAAAACTATAACCATATATATATAAATATATATATATATATATATATATCCATATCCATATATATAAAATCTACTCGGGATCCTCGACTCCCGGTTTTAGAAAATATTTTCACCTTTGGGTCCCTATACTAAGGGTATATGCAAGTTACCGCTATCCTCTAGCATAGGTATTATCAACTGAACCAACAGATATATATATGGAAAGAATGCGAAACAGGCATGCATATATATATACCATAGCAGCATGCTTCAATATATTGCATCATTTGCTAATTAACCAACATGCATCTATCGCAAGATAATGCAAATACATATATTCATCACAACAACAGTTATAACGGGTAGAAAACTTGCCTGAGCGACTTGGGGTGATAAAAGGCTCGGGACGAGTCTGGTAACCTGTAAACAACAAGTAAGTTGGAATTAAACCAAAATCACTTGTAAATCTATACTTTAACTAACTTAGACTCTAACGCTTGTTTTGCGCTCACTGATTCGCTTAAGTCACTCGGGTACCCTCGGCTCCACCATTTTTAATAATTTAACCTTTACGAGTTTTAAAGCGATTCCTTCGCGAGTGTCTTACCAACTGCCTAACACACTTACCATAAATGTTTCATACATTAATTAACCCTTTTTGGTCTTTAACCTATGTTTCAAAGTAAGGCGAGGGGAAAAGTTTCGTTCGCGAAACGCCGTTACTTGAAACGGTCGTTTCTCCTAAACCGTGCATCGGAATCGAACGAACTACATATCAAAACGAAGCTCGTAACATGAGCTATCTAATCATGGCAGTGGTCATAATCTAGCAGGGGGTTCTCGGGTCCTAATGCTATGCACAAAAACAGTCCAAAGAAAATCGGACGTTACGACGGCTATGTTTACGCGATTTCCAATATTTTAAACCATTCAAAACCATCCCAAATCAACCTCAAATCCAACATACAACCAACATCCATCCTTATCACATCATAACAACCCCAACCAATTCAATTTAATCAATCATACTTATGCCTAAACTTAACTTTAATCATACTTAAGTTCTTTTAATCAAAACCACAACATTTACCATTCCATTTCACTACCATTTCAAATCCCAAACTCTAATCACAACAACAAGCTACAATATCATCCTACTAATCAAAATCATCTTATAATATATAGGAATCTAGGGTTTGGAGATGGTATACCTTCCTTGAAGTGGTGGGAGGAGCTAGGAAGCCTTAAGAAGCTTTGAGAAGTCTTAAGAATGCTTGGATCTTCAAGAAAAACAAGAAAAATTTCAAGTTAAAAACTTGAAAACACTATTTATTGTCTTCTTCTTTGATTAAATGAAGAAGATTGAGAAGGAATTAATGGCTTAAACTCATGATATAGTCCTAACTAAGCATGAAGATGATTAGGGAATTATCTTACCAATTTAGGAGGCTTGGATCTTGAGTTTTGAAATTCTTTGCCTTTAAAATGCTAAAAAGCCGAGAGCTCTTCAAGAACAAGCCTTGGTTGCTTTTTGATTTTTGATGAAAATGATTTTACTTGGCTTGGTTGATTTGTTTTTGTGTTTGCTTTAGTCAATTACCTTCTTGCCCTTGAATTTGTGTGGTTCTCATTCAACCACACCTCCTTCCTTCCCTTGTCATGCTTGTGTCATCCTCATGATGTCATCCTCCCTTCCTTGTCCTCTTTCTATTGGTTGGATGACATCATTCCCACTAATCCCTTTGATTAACTTCCTAATCGTTTGCCTAATGACCGCTGATCTGTTATACGGTTCGCTTAACTTTCGTTCTCGTTTATCGTTTGAAGGATCATACCCGGGATCTTATTACTTAGGTTCCCTTAACCTTTCTCAATACATTATATTCCTTTTTATGATCCTCTACTATAATTCTTTAATTTAAATCCTTTTTATCCTGTTACCTTATACTCAATTCTCTCCGTATCTTGTGGATTTCCGGGAAAAACCAAAGTGTTCGGAATTGGATTCTGACAATCTTTACATACACTTATATACTTCATAGAGTACTAATAATATCCCAGAATATCCATAACAGAACCCCTACATAGTGTGGCGTGAAAAGTTTTCTCATTCAGCTAAAACACTATTCACAAGGGTTACAAAAAGTTGAAAATTTTGGGGTTATTACAGTCTCCCCTCCTTAAAAGGATTCCGTCCCGGAATCAAACAGAAAACAAATGGGGGTACTTTTCTAGCATTGTGCTCTCTAGTTCCCAAGTTGATTCTTCCACGTTATGATTCTGCCATAGTACTCTGACTAGCTTGATCACTTTGTTCCGAAGCACCTGCTCCTTCTTATCCATAATCCTTACTGGCTTCTCCACGTAAGTTAGATCTGGCTGCATATCCACCTGCTCGTACTCCACTATGTGTCTGGCATCCCGATGATACCTCCTTAGCATTGACACATGGAACACATTATGAACTTGTTGCAAATTAGGGGGTAGGGCTAGCTCGTAAGCTAACTTTCCAATCCGTCTTAATATCTCAAAAGGTCCAATGTATCTTGGGCTTAGTTTTCCTTTCTTTCCGAACCTCATTAATCCCTTCCAAGGGGATACTTTCAACAGTACTAAGTCCCCTACTTCATATTCCTTGTCCTTTCGGGCTAGGTCTGCATATTTCTTCTGTCTGTCTTGGGCTGCTACAAGTCGCCCTCTGATAAGATCCACTATATCTTTGGTCCTTTGGACCACTTCGGGTCCGAGCATCTTCCGCTCTCCTACTTCATCCCAGTATAAGGGAGATCGACACCTTCTTCCGTACAGGGCCTCATAAGGCGGCATTCCGATGCTAGCATGAAAACTATTGTTATAAGAAAACTCGATCAACGGCAAGTGATCATCCCAACTTCCTTTAAGGTCTATTGCACAGACTCTCAACATATCTTCTAGTGTCTGGATGGTCCTTTCACTCTGTCCATCCGTCTGGGGATGGTACGCGGTACTCATATTTAACTTGGTCCCCGCACACTCCTGAAAGCTCCTCCAAAATCTGGAGTTGAACCTGGGGTCTCGGTCTGAGACAATGGACGCTGGGACTCCATGTCGCGTCACTATTTCCTTAAGGTAAATGTCCACCAGTCTATCAACTGTGTATCTCTCATTGATAGGAATGAAATGAGCTGACTTTGTCAGTCGGTCTATAATTACCCAAATGGCGTCGTGATTGGCTTTCGTCCTTGGCAAGCCTACAATAAAATCCATCGCTATCTGTTCCCATTTCCATTCGGGAATCTCCAGGGGTCGCAAAAGTCCACTGGGTCTCTGGTGCTCTGTCTTTACTCTTTGGCAAGTCAAACACTTGTTTACCCATTCTGCTACGTCCCTCTTCATGTTGGGCCACCAGTAATATTCCTTCAAATCCCTATACATCTTTGTACTTCCCCGGTGAATGGAATACCTTGAACTATGGCTTTCATCCAAAATCTCGTCTTTAAGTTCTTGAACATTCGGAACCCAAATTCGGTAGGAGTACCTCATTATCCCTTTATCATCTTTCTCAGTATGGATCTCCTCTCCAGTCATTGACTCTCTGCCTTCATTCATTATTTTCTCCTGGCACAATCTGATCTTTTCCAATAACTCTGGCTGCATTGAGATCTCAAAAAGCTTTTCAGTTCCGGTTCCGGTTACCTTTACTTCTATTTCCATTCTCTCAAAATCCCTTATCAACTCTTCCGAAGTCGTTATCATTCTGAGTCTTTCCTTTGTACTAAGGGCATCAGCCACCACATTGGCTTTCCCTGGATGATAGAGAATCTCACAATCATAGTCCTTGATTAGTTCTAACCATCTCCTCTGGCGCATGTTGAGCTCTTTCTGCGTAAATATGTACTTGAGGCTCTTATGGTCTGTGAAATTCTCGCACTTCTCTCCATACAAGTAGTGCCTCCAAATTTTTAAAGCAAATACTATTGCCGCGAGCTCAAGGTCATGAGTAGGATATCTAACCTCATATTCCTTCAGTTGTCTCGACGCATACGCAATAACTTTACCGTGCTGCATAAGCACACATCCTAATCCTTTGTGCGACGCGTCACTATATATCACAAAATCTCCTTTTCCGTCCGGCAATGCCAATACCGGAGCCGTTATCAACCTTTTCTTTAATTCCTGAAAACTGTTCTCGTATTTCTCCGTCCATTCAAACTTCTCTGTCTTACGAGTAAGTCGTGTCAAAGGGGCTGCGATCTTCGCAAAGTCCTGAACAAATCTACGATAGTAGCCGACCAATCCTATGAAACTCCTTACCTCGGTGGGTGTGGTTGGCCTTTCCCAATTTGAGACCGCCTCTATCTTGGAGGGGTCGACCAATACTCCTTCTTTATTGATCACATGTCCTAAAAACTGTACTTCATTCCGCCAGAATTCACACTTCGAGAATTTGGCATATAACTGCTCCTCTCTGAGTATTCCTAGAGCTATCCTCAAATGCTCTGCATGTTCTGCCTCAGTCCTTGAGTAGATCAAAATATCATCGATAAAAACTATCACACACTTGTCCAAGTACTTCTTAAATACTCTATTCATTAAATCCATGAAAGCCGCTGGGGCGTTGGTTAATCCAAAGGACATTACCAAGAACTCATAATGCCCATACCTGGTACGGAACGCTGTCTTGGAAATATCTTCGGGTTTAATCTTTAGTTGGTGATATCCAGTTCTCAGGTCGATCTTGGAAAAATAAACAGCATCCTTTAGCTGGTCGAACAGATCGTCTATTCTAGGTAATGGGTACCTATTCTTTATGGTTAGCTTGTTCAACTCTCGATAGTCTATGCACAACCTCATGCTCCCATCTTTCTTCTTAACAAATAAAACTGGTGCTCCCCACGGAGACACACTGGGTCTTATCATACCCTTATCCAAGAGTTCCTGCAATTGGATAGCTAATTCCTTCATTTCTAACGGGGCTAACCGGTAAGGTGCTTTTGAAACTGGCGCCGTCCCTGGGGCCAACTCAATAGCAAATTCAATCACTCTATCGGGTGGTAATCCCGGAAGGTCTTGTGGGAATACATCTTCAAATTCGTTGACTACTGGAATATCTTGTAAGTTGGGCACCTCCTTCTGCGTGTCCACCACATAGGCTAGGTAGGCCTCACTTCCTTTTCGTAGCATCCTTTTGGCATGAGCCATAGTCAAAAATTTCTGCGTCTGCCTCTTTCCTCTAAATATAACTTCTTTCTTCCCGGGGATATTTAACTTAACTTTCTTCCCTTTACAGTCTATCTGAGCATCGTTGCTAGATAGCCAGTCCATTCCCAAAATCACATCAAACTCCCCTAATTTAAAAGGAATCAGATCAGCACTGAAAGATTGCTCCCCTATGCCTATCTCACAGGCGGGGTGAATCTGGTTAACATGAATAATTTCATGATTGGCTATTTCTACTTGTAAGGGTTCTATCAAGGGTTCGGCCTTAAGTCTTAACTTACGCACAAGGTCCTTTGATATAAAAGATTTAGTTGCTCCCGAATTAAATAAAACATTTGCACTGACTGAATTTAGAGAAAGGGTACCTGCTATCACATCTGAATCTTTCATAGCATCCTGGACTGTCATGTTGAAAGTCCTCGCAGTAGGTGGCTTATTAGAAGCAGCCCTGCTTGCTCCCGAAGCTGCTGGTTTGTTCATTGGGCATTCCCTCTTCCAATGACCTGGGCGTCCGCACTGATGACAAGTGGCGGTTGGAACGACGGCAGGGGTTGATGATGGGCACTTATTTGAGTAGTGACCTTCCCGACCGCACTTAAAATAGGTTACTGGCTTTCCTTTACACTCCCCAGTGTGATTCCTTCCACATATGTTACAGGCTGGCAATGGGGGTCGAGACTGGTTGGAATAGGACATTCTTGACTTCTGGCCGCCCTGGCTCACACTCACACTCATTGGCCGCTTAAACCCAGTGTTCCTTCCTGGTAGGGACACTGCTCCTCGATTAAATCTAGTTGGGAAGCTCCTTCCTGCGGAACCTCCACCCATGCTCATACTTTTCCTCTTTATTCCTTTCTTCTCTCTTTCCTTCTGCATCTGTTCACTTCCAACTTCTACAATCGTTGCCTTTTACACCAGAGTGGCATAGTCCGTAAGCTCAAGGATTGCCACCCTATTCTGAATCCACGGTTTCAGTCCCTGCTGAAACCTCCTAGCTTTCTTTTCCTTGGTGCTCACAAACTCCGGCACAAACCTTGATAACTCAGTAAATTTTGCTTCGTACTCTGCTACAGACAAGTTATTCTGCTTTAGCTCCAAGAACTTGAGCTCCATCTGGTTTTCCATAAACCTCGGGAAATACTTTCCCAGAAACAACTGACTAAATCTCTCCCAGGTTATAATAGCATCTGTCTCCATGTTTTTCTTGGCCTCCCACCAGTAGTTAGCTTCTCCTTTCAGAAGGTAGGTAGCAAATACAGTCTTCTGTGCCTCCTCGGTACTCAAAATCTCAAAAGATTTCTCCATTTCCTTTAACCATGCCCTTGCCTCAACTGGGTCGGCTGATCCGTGGAACTCAGGGGGCTTAAGGGACTTAAAAGCCCTGAAAGAGTTTGCCACTGCATTGTTACTTCCTTGAGGGGGTGGGTTGGGTTGACGTTCCAAATTCTGCCTTAGGAGTTGCATGAACTGGCTCATGGGATCCATGCCTGGGTTTGGTACTGGTTGCTCAACCTCGGTTTCTCCTTCTTCAGCCTCTATCTCAAATCCCTCAACATCATATGTTTCCTCTTCCTCTTCATACAGGGAGTCATCCTGTTCCACATAATCCTCATCTTCCTCTTCACTGTGTTCTTGGTTTCTATTGTCCTGATTATGGCTTCCCTGGTCCTCAGATCCAGGGTTCGCCCTAGTTCCAATCTTTCTTGGCGGCATGATTCTGATAATAATAAAAACAATTATTGGGAAAATTCAACGTTAGGTCACAATCATACACAACATTGTGCCTTGCACAGCTCTTATAATGGGGAGAACGTATATCGCAATTCTATTATTTTAAGAAAGTTCTAATACGAAGTGCAGTAATAATAATGATAAAAACAGTGATCCCGTCACTATGGAACTGAACCGAAAGGAAACAAATATATATATAATGCGAGAAATACATAGTTTGATCTGGTCAAAAGTACAACAGTGCTACAGTCATCTGTCCCAAAAGTGATACACAAGAGTCTATCTGTCTAGTCAGAAAAAGGGATGCTATATACAAGTCAACTATCCCGGAAAATTGGCTCTTACTAAGGCCTCGGCTAACTAGACAACTAGACTATTCCATCATCAATCCTGAATCACACACCTTAGCGGGTCAGCTCCCAAACCCTTTCCATCGCACGACGGAAGATATAGTCGGCCTGCTGCCTGGAGATCCTACCATGCCTGTCCCCCTGGAGCAATCTGAGCCTCGCTCGGGATGTGAGCTCTATCCCCGTAAGCTCCCTCCTCAAGGATCGGGGTATAGAAGCCCTAGTCTCATAAGCTCGGGTACGCCTACCCGCCCTCTCTGCATCCAACTCCCTCCTGGCCTCATCTAGTCGGCCCTCGGCAACAGCCACTCGGGTCCTCAGAACATCCTGAACATATCCATGTGCTAACGAAGACTGCCTGTGGGCAGGGTCAAGAGGTGGTGAATCTGGAGCCGCTGAGGGTGCCTCCTCGGTCTGCCTAGGCTCGGAAGTATGGGTCTCTGAGCTGTCATCATCAGGAATCCAAGATAGTGGTGGAGGGGTAGGGGCTCTGACCACCGGAAGTGTGGGTAATGGGATACCAGCATACACTACCATAGGTCCAACACGCTCCTCAGCTACTGGGACCTCATCCGGGTCCTCCTCATCTGGGACAGCAATAACCTCTGTCTCTGACTCCTCTGAGGGGTCCTCCTCATCTGAAATAGCAATGACCTCCGTCTCAGGCTCCTCTGAGGGGTCCTCCTCATCCTCCTCCATCTCAGGCTCCTCCTGATCCTCAACATCTAGCAATGCCTCATCATGCTCACGCTCAAACATCTCAGGGTCCTCTATCTCAGGCGCCTACACATTAAACGAGCTAAGTTACTATCATGATACTTATAAGGGTTCCCGTAAGGGTTTTAACTGTCAGCACTACTTTAAGTAGTCCGACCATGAACTTGGCAAGAGTTCTTATTATCTTTGTGAGTTTGTTATTATATCGACGCATCATCTCTGAGGTTTATAACGCTTAGCTCTGATACCATTTCTGTAACACCCCCAAATCCGGGGTCGGGGATCCGGGTCGTCACGGTCTTTCTTTCCACAATATCACTTCACTTAATTAATAATAATAACCTTATGCTGTGACCCCACACTAACACACGCCACAACCCGTTATAGTCTCAGAGATGAAATTGAAATAAGTACAAGTCTTTGAATCCACCATTTAACAGTTATTACAACCCAAAATGATTACTTGATAAATTTACAGTTAATTGCCATTATCTGCCACAAGTTATAATTATACATAATTTGATTCTCAAAAGTAGATGGTCTGAACTACAATGGATCTACCTCTGCAGCTATAGCAGCTACAACATCATCGGGAAGATGCGGGACGCTTCCCACGCGCTTGCGTTGGGTCTGCTGGAGTCTGGCCATCTCTCCTAACTGTTGTTGTGTGATGAAGAAATAAAGCAAGAGTGAGCCTTACAGCTCGCAAGATAATACATAGTGATAACAATAATATAAGTATCTAAATGGATACTTACTAGAATCTTTATCGTGTGTAAGATAATTACTTACTAGATATAAGTAAAAATAAGGAATGAAGTTACCAATACTTCACCACACTTATATCATTTATAAAGCTACTTGAACTACCACCGTTCAAAGTATTATAAGTTTTTAAAAAAAACATCCCATAGATGAGACCACAAGTTAAGACTTGAATAGATTCAATCTTTGAAATATTATTGAATGAAAAAAAGTTACGAGATACTTTATTTAGTCCCGATATATATATATCCACATATATATCTCTTTAAAAATTTCCTGGAACCTCTGTTATGTAAAGTATTAACAGAGTTTGAAACATCCAATGAATTTTGGAAAGGAAAAGAATTTTGGCATAAACCAGATATCTTGCTGATCAGGCAAAGATACCAATAAGTAACCTTTTCTACTAGTAGATGGATGAATCCCCCACCGGTCATCACCCTGGCCACATAAGGACCTTGTGCTGGACCGCCACCCGGCCTCTTACGCGTTGATGGACTGCCACCCAGCCACTTACACTTTCATAGACCGTACCCCGGCCTGTCGCTTATGCCGACTCAATTAGATGGGCTTACTTCCCGAACATTGGGCAAGTAATCAATTCATTTGCCAAAACTGCAACCTCGTTGCGAATATAAAATACACCACAGAGCCGGATTCCCCAGGTTTTGAGCGAGTATTTAAATCCCCTTAAAAAAGGAAGATCTTAAATATAAAAATGAGTTTTGGGATCCGCTCTGACTTTAAAAATCATTTTGAAGACTCGAAAACACTTTATAGAGTGTTTGGAGTAAAGCTGATTTAATGAAGTAAATCAGTCCCCAGAATATTTAGAAAATGACTGAATATTATTATTTAAATAATATTCCCATAAAGAATAATCTTTATAAAAATAATTGAAGTAGAAGTATTAAAACTTATACTTGAAACGAGTATTAAATAACCAAAGATATACTTATATGAAAGTATTATCTTTATTTGAATAATCAAAAATAAGTTTGATTATTAACACCTTATTCTTTAATAAAATAAAGAATATATTTCAGTAATAAGCGGAGTCATAATACCTCGAATGAATATTATAAATAATATTCATTAAATAAAATAAAGGAGTCATACATCCTCAAATGAATATCCAAGTAATATTCAATAATAATATAAAGGAGTCATAAGCCCTCGAATAATATTCGAAATAATATTCAATAATAAAATAAAGGAGTCATAAGTCCTCGGATGAATATTCGAAATAATATTCAATAATAAAATAAAGTTAAAATTATCGAATAAACCTTATTCGATTAATAGTTTGGAAAACTATAACCATATATATATATAAATATATATATATATCCATATCCATATATACAAAATCTACTCGGGATCCTCGACTCCCGGTTTTAGAAAATATTTTCACCTTTGGGTCCCTATACTAAGGGTATATGCAAGTTACCGCTATCCTCTAGCATAGGTATTATCAACTGAACCAACAGATATATATATGGAAAGAATGCGAAACAGGCATGCATATATATATACCATAGCAGCATGCTTCAATATATTGCATCATTTGCTAATTAACCAACATGCATCTATCGCAAGATAATGCAAATACATATATTCATCACAACAACAGTTATAACAGGTAGAAAACTTGCCTGAGCGACTTGGGGTGATAAAAGGCTCGGGACGAGTCTGGTAACCTATAAACAACAAGTAAGTTGGAATTAAACCAAAATCACTTGTAAATCTATACTTTAACTAACTTAGACTCTAACGCTTGTTTTGCGCTCACTGATTCGCTTAAGTCACTCGGGTACCCTCGGCTCCACCATTTCTAATAATTTAACCTTTACGAGTTTTAAAGCGATTCCTTCGCGAGTGTCTTACCAACTGCCTAGCACACTTACCATAAATGTTTCATACATTAATTAACCCATTTTGGTCTTTAACCTATGTTTCAAAGTAAGGCGAGGGGAAAAGTTTCGTTCGCGAAATGCCGTTACTTGAAACGATCGTTTCTCCTAAACCGTGCATCGGAATCGAACGAACTACATATCAAAACGAAGCTCGTAACATGAGATATCTAATCATGGCAGTGGTCATAATCTAGAAGGGGGTTCTCGGGTCCTAATGCTATGCACAAAAACAGTCCAAAGAAAATCGGACGTTACGACGGCTATGTTTACGCGATTTCCAATATTTTAAACCATTCAAAACCATCCCAAATCAACCTCAAATCCAACATACAACCAACATCCATCCTTATCACATCATAACAACCCCAACCAATTCAATTTAATCAATCATACTTATGCCTAAACTTAACTTTAATCATACTTAAGTTCTTTTAATCAAAACCACAACATTTACCATTCCATTTCACTACCATTTCAAATCCCAAACTCTAATCACAACAACAAGCTACAATATCATCCTACTAATCAAAATCATCTTATAATATATAGGAATCTAGGGTTTGGAGATGGTATACCTTCCTTGAAGTGGTGGGAGGAGCTAGGAAGCCTTAAGAAGCTTTGAGAAGTCTTAAGAATGCTTGGATCTTCAAGAAAAACAAGAAAAATTTCAAGTTAAAAACTTGAAAACACTATTCATTGTCTTCTTCTTTGATTAAATGAAGAAGATTGAGAAGGAATTAATGGCTTAAACTCATGATATAGTCCTAACTAAGCATGAAGATGATTAGGGAATTATCTTACCAATTTAGGAGGCTTGGATCTTGAGTTTTGAAATTCTTTGCCTTTAAAATGCTAAAAAGCCGAGAGCTCTTCAAGAACAAGCCTTGGTTGCTTTTTGATTTTTGATGAAAATGATTTTACTTGGCTTGGTTGATTTGTTTTTGTGTTTGCTTTAGTCAATTACCTTCTTGCCCTTGAATTTGTGTGGTTCTCATTCAACCACACCTCCTTCCTTCCCTTGTCATGCTTGTGTCATCCTCATGATGTCATCCTCCCTTCCTTGTCCTCTTTCTATTGGTTGGATGACATCATTCCCACTAATCCCTTTGATTAACTTCCTAATCGTTTGCCTAATGACCGCTGATCTGTTATACGGTTCGCTTAACTTTCGTTCTCGTTTATCGTTTGAAGGATCATACCCGGGATCTTATTACTTAGGTTCCCTTAACCTTTTTCAATACATTATATTCCTTTTTATGATCCTCTATTATAATCCTTTAATTTAAATCCTTTTTATCCTGTTACCTTATACTCAATTCTCTCCGTATCTTGTGGATTTCCGGGAAAAACCAAAGTGTTCGGAATTGGATTCTGACGATCTTTACATACACTTATATACTTCATAGAGTACTAATAATATCCCAGAATATCCATAACAGAACCCCTACATAGTGTGGCGTGAAAAGTTTTCTCATTCAGCTAAAACACTATTCACAAGGGTTACAAAAAGTTGAAAATTTTGGGGTTATTACACAATTCAACTTGCTACACTTGGTTTATATATTACCAAGTTACATGATAGTAAGATAAGACAAACTGTATCTAGTCTAACTTCATGTTGCTACACTCCTCTTTTCAGCATATTTGAATATCATCTGTTTAGCATGGAAATGGAAATGCTTCTTTATTCTCTAAAACCTTCAAACATACTACCACATTCCATTTGCATCTATCCAACGCATCTGACTGTCAAGTCACTATCAACTGCTCTTTTGAATTTGAACATCCGTTGGAATTTAAATTGATCATCCATTGGAACTTTGGTTGATCATCCATCGAGATTTATGTTGATCATCCGTTCGAGCTTTGTGAATTATCCGTTGAGACTATCTTTTTGGCAGTTAACTTTATTTCATTTATACAAGATTACAAGGTATCTAATATTTACAATTTACCATCCTATCTTGCATATAAATCTATTAGTTAACATGACTTGAACAATCTACAACATCTAGTTCACTAAGCCATTCAAGTATGCAGAAATGTGCTACTAGTCTTATTATACATAAGCTACACTTTCAACGGATGTTGAAATGATCATCCGTTGAAAGCTACAAAATCACTTAACTAAAATTTACTTAGTGTTTTGTTTAAGTTATCATCAAGTACACAACATATTCCTAACAATCTCCCCCAATTTATGTCTACTGGAATTGTAGCCATAAATTAAGAGAAACTTGATGATAACAAAACACTTTATGAATACAGAATGAGATATAGTAGATTAAAAGTTATAAGTGCTACAGTTTATTGTAAATTCTCACAAAGAAAGATTTGTAGAGTGTCTTACAGATCATTTTCAAGGTGCTCCTCTAGACTGAGCAAATTAAGATCATTTTCTTGATTGCCTTGGCTTCTTTCCTAGCTTCACATCATTCTCTTCAATCTGGTTTTGGAGTTGTCTGTAAAATTCTGATTCTTCATTATTTGTTAGATCCATCTTTTCTTGCATTTCTTTTAGAGTTTCATTGCTTGCATTTCTTAGCTGATCTTCCAGTCTGAAGAATCTTCTAATGTTCTTTTGATCCTTGAACTCCATGATCCAGTATGGCCTCAAATGCACCCTATCTCCAGTGAAAGGAATAGATAATACTCTTGGGAGTGCATTTGGTCCTCTCTAGCTATTTCTTATCTCATCAATCTTGTTTAGTACCATTTTCTTGGCTACTATGTTGAATCCAAAGTTTTTCTTGATTGAGGAGAAGACAGTCACTAGAGTTAAATAGCCTTCATTGAGAATTATATGTAGTGGCCATGTAAATTCTTTACCACCCTTGTACCTGAAGACTAGTCTCTTTGGAAGGTGCTTGTAGGCATCAATTGATCTGACTTCTTCAAGCTCATCCATATAGAGATTTATGTCTGAAAATTCTTTGATGTCTCTTATGAAGAGTTGATCTCCTTTGTTGACAATATGTTTAGGTTTGGCCACTTGCTTGGACTTGAGTTTGGTAGGCTTGACTGTTTTGACCACTCTTTCTTTTGTCTTTCTTTGTTTAGCAAAGATGGGGAGGTTTAGATCAGGAAGAGGCAAACTATCCCAATCTATAGGTTCATCCTTTGGAACAACAGGATCACCATGAAAGGTGATGTTGGGATCAACCTTGAATTCAGCCTCCTTCACAGTAGGTATGGCTGATTGGCTTGAGGTTTTAGGTTGGGCTGGCATGTATTCTTCCTTATCGTCATCAAAATTTATCTTCCTCTTTGCATGAATCTTGTATCTAAATTTCCTTTTTATCTGCTTTAGTTCTTCTTTCTTTCCTTCACCCAGATTCTCAGTTGGCAAAATAGTTTCTGTGACTGTAGGCTTCTTAGCTAGGTTCTTGGCTTCTAAAGTAGCTTTATTTTGTTGTTGTTTGAGCCTCACATTTCTTCTTTCTTAGCCTCTGCAAATTGTGGATGTCCAGCCACTACACAGATCAATTTGCCAATTCTGTAGATTTTAGCAATCCTTTTCTTTAGCACTGAGTCTCTAGGGTCTTTGAAGAAAGATATGGACCTTCCAAGTAGCTTCTTTTCATCTGGCCTAGGGGTTTTACATGATAGGTCCAATGGATTTTTGTCTGAGATTTTTGGATAATTTCATTTTGGCTTAAAAATTACACTGGCCTTTGGAGACTTGATTGTTGAGGGTTGACCCATTTCTAAGTTCCCTAGGCTCATTTCATTGATTGAAATTTGTCTCAACTGAGAGAAGTGAGAAAAGACCTTGTCTTTCTTCTCAATTGGACCAAATATCTTTTGAATTTCTTCATCAATCTTCTTCCATTTATCATCTAGTTCTTTCTCAACTGCTGCAACAACAAGCTGTTTAGATTTCTCATTTAATTCCAACTTAGCAGCTGCTATTTTGATCAGATCAATGCTGTCCAAGACTGGTGGCTTTGAAAAAGTAATTGGTGGAACAATTACTTTGCTTACTTGAATTTTGAGCACTTGCTCCCCCTCACTGGTTGACTCCCCTTGACTAGCTGGAATAATATCTTTCTCCCTCTTTTTGTTAGCATCAAGTTGAGTGGAGGTTGAGGTCTGTGCAGCCACCAATTTTTTAAGTAGCTGAGTTTGTTGGGCTTGATGTAAATGGATTGCAGTTAGTAGATCCTCTAGATTTTTGATTCTTTTGTCCAAGGAGTCCATTTTGGTGTCTAGATGATAGTTATTCCTCAGTTTCCTGTTGATGTCTAGCATGGTTGTGTCAGGAAACTTGGCATCCAATCTTTCAGCAACATCCTTTTTTATCTGACCAATTTCAGTTTTCAGTGCAGTTACCTATAGATTGTTTTGGAGAAATTGGATTTGGTGGAGTTGAAGAGAGTCTGGATGTGCTTGAAGAAGTCTCTTGGTGTTGGCATTTGTAGTGGCTTGAAGAGTTGTCTGAGTTTGTTGAATTATGTGAAAGAGAGTAGATTTGAAATGATGCTTATCACACTCTTTGAAAAATACCCAAGATAGAAAGTTTGATCTTGAGCTGGGGCCTGCTTTTCCCCCTATGTCCATGAGCTCTCCTTCATCATCATCTTCATCCCCAAAAATATCCTTAGAACCACCAGTTCCATAGTCAACATCATCACCAGATGTGGGTGACATAGCTGAGATGACATCTTTGGCTCTTTGCATAGAAGCGGTAGTGTGCACCAAGTTGAGAATTTTTTCAGCAGCCATATTGTCCTGTTTAGCTAGAACTTGATAAGCTGAAACAGGGTGAGTAAATACTTCAGCTTCATAAGAAACAACATCTAAGACGGCTCGATATTCTTGCTGAATTAGTTGTTTCTTTTCAGCCTCATTGACATTGATTAACTCACTCACAATGGGCTCTTCTCATTCTTCTGTACCTACTTTCTCTCATTTTCTCTCTTTTCTTGCATCAAGGGCTCCTCTTGGCTTCCCACCCTCACCTTCACCTACTAAGGTGGAACTCCCCTCACATACTTTTGCCAAGCTGGAAGAAATAGCTTGCATATTTTCAATCTTTTCCTCTCCTTTTTCCTGAGAGCAACTCAGCCTCTCACTCAATTCACTCCCTTCCCTCAGTCCTAAGAGTGATTGTACATCTACTAGATCATCTGCACTTGCAACATTTGTTGAAGATTGAAGTGGTGTTGTGATATTCAACGGATGAGGAACATCCGTCGAAATAGTAGTTGAGAGTTTCAACGGATGACTGCTGTTAAGCACATCCACCGAGATACAATCACTTGTCAACGAATGAACAATATCCGTTGAAAGAAAGAGTTTGTAGTAGAGACTACTGTAGAATATGTGGTGATTGATTTGAGATTTTGTACAGATTTTTCAGTAGACTCAGAAAGAAATGGCAAGTGAGCCAACAAATCATCTAAAAGATGATGCTCACTTGCTTGGAGTTTTGGCTCCTCCATGAGAGTTAGAGATGGAGAATCAGTAATTGATGTATGAATCATATCAACATCCAGTGAATGTGTGGGTGAGTTTGGTATGTTTGGTGCTTCTATAGTTAAAGATTTTGGCTGTGACTCCACATATATTGGAGCCATATCAACCTGACTTTGAGAAGGTGCATGTACTGAGTATTTGACTGCCATAGGGATAGTGTATGCACCCTGTGTATCCCCAATGGTTTTGGATTTCTTCTTTCTGACATAAGTTTAGGGTGAGCTTGTGTCCCTTACCCTTTTGGCATGTGCTCTTGGCCGAGAGCTTTTTTCAATAGTCACATCCTTTTGAGAGGATGCAACTAGCAATGAACTACTGTCCTTATTAATCACTACAGTTTGTTGGGAAACTGCAGTGTGGCTAGGCTGGGATTCACTCACCTCTCCAACCTTATTCTTAGGGCTTCTTTAATGTTCACCCAATCCCTCACCAGCCTCACTTCCCTTCACACTCCCCTCTGGGTTTTTAGTGGAATTTATAACTAGCTTATGCTGAGAGAAACTAGAGGGGGCTTTCTTTGATTTGGATTTAGAAATTTTTGATTTAGTGGCTTGGGTAGGCACCTGTTTGTTCACTGTCACAGGTGCCATGGCCACAGTTGTTGGCAAAGAAGCAGGTGGTTGAGAAGTAGTAGTAGAGACAAAGACATTTACCTCACTTACCTGAGGTAATTCCATGATTGGCATGTAAACTAGGGGGACCTCACTGTGATGGTCTGCCCTGTTCAAATCAGCAATAACCCTTCTTTCTTGAACCCAACAATTAAGCTTGTTGGTTGGGTTCTCAATAATAAGATCTTCAGAAACAAAGTTAGCCAATAACATAAAGAATCTAGCATAATATATGTTTTTAGACCTTTTCTTAATGTCTCCTAGCTTATAACCTAATTCAAACATAACATACTCACTTAAGTTATGATACTTATCACTAAGCAGCATATATAACATGTTTACAAGTGAATAAGTCACTGCATTAAATTTACTAATTTTCCCAGAAAATACTTTAATAAAAGAGTCACATAGAAAGCTTCACTCCTTTCTAAGGTCTTTTCTTCTGACATCACCTAGCTTGGTGGGGTCAAAAGCATAGCCCATAGAACTGAGCATGGAACTCACATCTGTGTCTGTGTGTGGGCTTAGTGTATTATTCTCAGGTAATTGAAAACATGCACGAATTATATCACCGTTTATGCAATAGTTTGTACCTTTGAGAGAAAAGGTAATGATTTTCTCACTTGAGTTGTAAACAACAGTGGTACATATCTCTTCAACCACTTCACAGTTGATAACAGGAGACTCTAGCATAGCATACTTCAATTTGCAACTTCGAATGAAGTCCATCACTTTGTGGTAATCATTAGAAGTTACAATCTCCTTGTTTACTAATGCAACAAAGTTATTCTTTTCATACACAAACCCAGTTTGGGACATGATCTTGACTACTGGTGCCATTTCTGAGAATGAGAGTAGTTTGCCGAGAAAAAGATTTTGCTTTGGAGAAGAAATAGCTAGGGAAATTGCTTGAGAAAGATAAAAGTAAAGAATAGAAATGAAATTAGTTTTATACTTACTCAGAAATTAACAGCAAAAGTAAAAAGTAAAATAAAGTGACCAATCAAATTAACCCAAAATAGCCGTTTAAAAATAATGAAAAACTGTCAAAATTCTAATATTATCCATTGAATTATACATACAAAATGTAAGTAAATTCGACGGATGATGCTCAAAATTAACGGCTATTGAGTACAATTCGACGAATGATGATAAAATTACCCTGAGTAATAATTGATATTTAGACGGATGATATAATTCAACAAATATTCATTTTCAACGGATAATGAACATCCGTCGAGATGCAAATTCTGACTTAATCAAATTCCAAGTTTTGGTGTTCCCTTGAGATATCTGAAAATTCTTTTAATAGCTATTAAATGAGATTCTCTAGGATCAACCTGAAATCTAGCACAAAGACAAGTAGGAAACATTATATCTGGCCTACTAGCTGTTAAATATAAAAGTGAGCCAACCATGCCCCTATAGCTTAAAATGTCTACATACTTTTTAGTATTGTTTATTTCAAGTTTAGTTGCAGTGGCCATGGGAGTTTTTGCAGATGTGCAACAAGAAGAATTTTGGAGCAGCTAAGTCAAACAGGAATGATAAGTCTGAATTTAAGTGTTTCAAGTGTAGTTTGGCAGGTCATTTTGCTAGTGAGTATAGAAAACCTGATTTTGGTAAAAAGAATTTAGAGCCTATTGATTATAAGCAGAAATACTTTGAGTTGTTAAGCAAAAGGAAAGGGCTTTCATTACACAAGAAAATGACTGGGCTGCAGATGGATAGGAAGAGGATGAAGATACAAGCTACGTCAATCTAGCACTTATGGCCAAATCAGATGAAACAGAAATAAGTTCATCAAGCAATCAGGTAATCACTACCAACCTAGATCATTTATCTAAAGCTGAGTGTAATGATGCCATAAATAATATTTCTACTGAATTATAACACCTGCGTGTTACACTCAAGTCTCTCACTAAAGAAAATAATAAAATTAAAGAGAACAATATGTTTTTAAGTGAAAGATACAATGTATTAGAGACTCAATTTGTTGAGTTTAAAAAATTGAAGATAGAATGCAAGATTGCTAAGGATGAACTAACTGAATCCTTAAAGAAAGAGGAGATTTTAAGAAAGCAACTTGAACAAGAACATGAAGTAATTAAAAAGAGAACAATGTGTTTTTAAGTGAAAGAAACAATGTATTAGAGACTCAATTTGTTGAGTTTAAAAAATTGAAAATAGAATGCATTATTGCTAAGGATGAACTAACTGAATCCTTAAAGAAAGAGGAGATTTTAAGAAAGCAACTTGAACAAGAACATGAAGTAATTAAGGCATGGAAATAATGTAGAGATGTCCATGCTCAAATTACTAAAGTTCAAGGTATAGAATCTTTTTATGATGCAGCCTAGAAAAAAAATAAGGAGAAGCTTGATTCCAATCTAGTTGAAGGACTTTCAACGGATGTGAATTCGACGGATGATGAAAATTATCCATCGAATAATCAAAAAAATTATCCATCGAAAGACAATGAGCCACATCCGTTGAGTGCAAGTAAACCAGTTAGCAAAGCTAAGCTAGCCAAATTAAATGAAAAATATGGACCAGTTTCTAAGAACTTTGTTCCAGGAGAAACAAGTCAAGTGAAACAGGATAAAAAAGTTAATGTAGGTCATCTGTCTATCAAGAAATTGAATGACAGGTTGGAGAAAATTGAAGTGAAAGCAGAATCAAAAAAGGAAAAATAATAGAAATGGAAAAGTAGGAATTAACAAACATAACAACTACACACCTGATAAATATGCACCAAGAAAAATCTGTGTTAAGTATGGTAGTGTTAATCACCTGTCTGTTAATTAAAAACTTGTTATGTCTGCTCCCATGTGTGCACCACCTTCATTTCCCAGCATGCCTACAATTCCTGCAAATGTTATGCCTGCACACAATTTGAATGCACAATATGATAACAAGCCATTTGCACAAAATCCATATAATGTTGCATTTCGTTTGCCACAAATGCCATTTAGCATGCCTTACTAGAATAACATATTTGCACATAATATGCCTTTCCATGTTAATCAAGCCGTGCATGATAATTCTGCAATGATGAATGGTTTTAAGGGTTCTACTCAATTGACTAAAGATGAACTTCAAAACTTCAAGTACCTAAGTCAAATGAAGACAAACCCAAGAAACCTAAGAAAAAGGCTAACAAAATAGGACCCAAGGAAATTTGGGTACCAAAATCAACTTGATTTAATTTTGTTGTGTGCAGGGAAATAGAAAGAATCTTTGGTATTTAGATAGTGGGTGCTTAAGGCACATGACTGGAGATTCTACCCTGCTCACTGAGTTCAAGGAGTGCCCTTTTGAACTGATCATTGGTGATGCATCCTAAAGAGTGTAAACATGGAAAAAAATTCAAGAAGAATGTCTTTATAGCAGCTTTTTATCTCAGGACGAGCCTAAAAAGGTAGAGGAAACTCTGTTGGATCCTGATTAGGTTTTAGCTATGCAAGAGGAGCTAAACCAATTTGAAAGGAATAAAGTATAGAAGCTGGTACCCAAGCCTAAATGAAAGAATCCTATTGACACTAAATGGGTATTCAGAAACAAGATGGATGAAAATGGCATAGTTGTCAGGAACAAAGCTAGATTGGTTGCTAAGGGCTATTGTCAACAAGAAGGAATTGATTTTGATGAAACCTTTGCTCTTGTTGCAAGACTTGAAGCCATCAGAATTTTCTTAACCTGTGCAGCCAAGCCAATTTCAAAGTCTATCAAATGGATGTTAAAAGTGCCTTTCTAAATGGAGATTTGGAGGAGGAAGTCTATGTCAGTCAGCCTCCTGGTTTTGAAAACCCAAATTTTCCATAATATGACTACTATCTTTTGAAAGCACTTTATGGACTGAAGTAAGCACCTAGAGCCTGGTATGATACTTTATCAAAGTTTCTCTTAGAAAATCACACCATAAATAACATGTCTACTGAATTATAACACCTGCGTTCATCTGATTTGGCCATAAGTGCTAGATTGACATAGCTTGTATCTTCATCCTCTTCCTATTCATCTGCAGCCCAGTCATTTTCTTGTGTAATGAAAGCCCTTTCCTTTTGCTTAACAACTCAAAGTATTTCTGCTTATAATCAACAGGCTCAAAATTCTTTTTACCAAAATCAGGTTTTCTATACTCACTAGCAAAATGACCTGCCAAACTACACTTGAAACACTTAAATTCAGACTTATCAACCATGTTCCTGTTTGCAGATTGTGCAGGTTGTAAAATTGATAGAAAAAGTACAACAGGAACCTGTCAATTTCTAGGAGACAAGCTAGTATCCTGGTTTAGTAAAAAGCAAAATTCAGTTTCTACTTCTACAGCTGAAGCTGAATATATTACTGCTGGTAGTTGTTGTGCACATATTTTATGGATAAAAAATCAAATGTTGGACTATGGTCTACAAGTAAATAAGATTCCTATATTCTGTGATAACACAAATGCCATTGCCATAACTGAGAATCCAGTACAACATTCAAGGACAAAGCACATTGACATCAAGTACTAATTCATTAGAGAGCATGTTATGAATGGTACTGTGGAACTTCATTTTGTTCCAAGTGAAAAACAATTTGCAGACATCTTTACCAAACCATTTGATGAGTCCACCTTCACTAGGTTCGTAAGTGAGTTAGGTATGCTTAATTACTCATAATCTATTTTGATGTCTAAGCAAATTGAAATGCAACCAGAGTAAAATTTGATATTTTCTTTCTTAGACAAAAACAGTTAGATTAAAGCCAGATTCTCTAGGGTACCAGATGTTCAAATTCAAAAGAGCAGTTGATAGTGACTTGACAGTCATATGCGTTGGATAGATGTAAATGGAATGTGGCAGCCTGTTTGAAGGTTTTAGAGAACAAAGAATCATTTCCATTTACATGCTAAACATATGATATTCAAAGATGCTAGAAAAAGAAGTGTAGCAGCATGAAGTTAGACTAGATACAGTTTATCTTATTTTCTTATCTTACTGTCATGTAACTTGATAATATATAAACCAAGTGTAACAAGTTGAATTGTATGCAAGTCAGCAAGAAAAATGAGAGAAATAGATAAAGCAAAATCTGTAAAGAATTTCTCTGTAGTTCTTGTTGTTCAACTTGTAAGCAGCTGTGTACTATTTGTATCAAAGAGTTCTTTACTCAATATATCTCTGGTGGAAAAGTTCAATCCACCAAAAAGTTTTTAAATACTTGTATTTAATTGCTTTATGATTGGATCACTGTTATATTCTTATTCCGCACCACTGCAAATCAAACACAGTTATTTAGTTGTAGAAGAATCATTCTTAAAATCCAAAAAGAAGCCATAATTACATTCAACCCCCCCTTCTGTAATTCTTGTTTAGATTGTTTGAGAATAATAATTGGTATCAGAGCAAGCTCTTGAAGAAAAAAGAGTTTAAAGATCATAACAACTAACAAGATGAACAAAAAAGATGTTGGAGTAAAAATTCCATTTCTGGACAAAGACAACTATCACCATTGGAAGGTGAAGATGCACTTGCATCTCCTATCTCAAGATGAAGCACATGTGGACTGCATTGAGAAATGTCCACATGTCCCTATGAGAGTTGCTACAGGAAATGAAGCATCAGTTCCAAAGCCATAAGCAGAATGGTTAGATCCAGATAAAAAACAAGTTCAAAAGGATAAAAAGGCCATGAACATCCTGTTTAATGGTGTTGACAGTGACATGTTTGACAACATCATAAATTGCAAAACTGCTAAGGATGTCTGGGATACAATTCAAGTTATATGTGATGGAACTGAGCAAGTAAGGGAGAATAAAATGTAACTCTTGATTCAACAATATGAGCATTTCCATAGTGAAGAAGGTGAGTCACTCACTGACATTTTTAGTAGATTCCAAAAACTACTGAATGCTCTAAAACTGCATGGAAGAGTCTATCAAAAAAAAGACTTTGAGCTTGGTAAATCTCCTAGATATAAAAGCAAGATGCTCATCTATGTCATCCATGTCATCTTGACTAAAATGATCTTCAAGTTCAGCTACTAGCCCTTTACCTTTGCCTTCACAAACTCTAAGGTTTGGTGCAGATTCAACAACTTCAACCTTTATCTCATTCTCCTTTTCATGCTCAACAATTAATGCATTGGATCCTCCCTTCTTTTTTTCCTTTCTCCATCTTCTCATCTTGATCTATTTCAAGCTCATAGGTTTTTAGGACACCATAAGCCACATCCGTTGAGTGCAAGTAAACCATTTAGCAAAGCTAAGCTAGCCAAATTAAATGAAAAATATAGACCAGTTTCTAAGAACTTTGTTCCAGGAGAAAAAGTCAAGTGAAACAGAATAAAAAAGTTAATGTAGGTGATCTGTCTATGAAGAAATTGAATGACAGGATGGTGAAAATTGAAGTGAAAGCAGAATCAAAAAAGGAAAAATAATAGAAATGGAAAAGTAGGAATTAACAAACATAACAACTACACACCTGATAAATATGCACCAAGAAAAATCTGTGTTAAGTATGGTAGTGTTAATCACCTTTCTGTTAATTAAAAACTTGTTATGCCTGCTCCCATGTCTGCACCACCTTCATTTCCCAGCATGCCTACAATTCCTATAAATGTTATGCCTGCACACAATTTGAATGCACAATATGATAACAAGCCATTTGCACAAAATCCATATTATGCTGCATTTTGTATGCCACAAATGCCATTTAGCATGCCTTACTAGAATAACATGTTTGCACATAATATGCCTTTCCATGTTAATCAAGCCGTGCATGATAATTCTGCAATGATGAATGGTTTTAAAGGTTCTTCAAAAGATTATACATATATTTGGATTGACTAATAATATTCCATCACTAACTTGCTTAACTTGTAAACCAAGAAAGTAAGTTAGTTCTCCCATCATGCTCATTTCATATTTATTTTGCATTAATTTGGTAAACATTTTGTAAAGTTTTTCATCTATAGAGCCAGATATAATATCATCCACATAAATTTGAACAAGTATACTAGAGCCATTAACAATTCTAAAGAATAAGGTTTTGGATTGATCATCCATTGGAACTTTGGTTGATCATCCGTTGAGACTTATGTTGATCATCGTTGGAGTTTTGTGAATCATCCGTTGAGACTATCTTTTTGGAAGTTAACTCTATATCATTTATACAAGATTACAAGGTATCTAATATTTACAATTCACCATCCTATCTTGCATATTAATTTTGTAGTTAACATGACTTGAACAATCTACAACATCTTGTTCACTAAGCCATTCAAGTATGCAGAAATGTGCTACTAGTCTTATTGTACATAACCTACTCTTTCAACGGATGTTTAAATGATCATCCGTTGAAAGTTACAAAATCACTTAACTAAAATCTACTTAGTATTTTGTTCAAGTTATCATCAAGTACATAATATATTCCTAACACAAACTGTATACCTACACTATGTGCTTCTCAACAGAAAATGTGGTTGTACAAAAGAAGCTGATGACTGATGATTACTTCAAGACTGAGAAGTATTATCTGGAAGAGATTTGAAGAGGCAAGGAAATGAAGATGAAACTACTTGAAGATTAACAAGCATCTTTCATTTTGGTTACTCAAAAAATCTGGAAATGCAAAATTTGATCCAAAAAACCAGTAGAATTATTTACAAGTCCTGGTACTTTACTTTTTCCAAGTTGTTAGTTGAGTTATCCTCTCTATATAATTTGTTTGTTAGGTTTAACAATCAAATAGGGGGAGATTGTTGGTGAGACTGCGTAGCTGTATGAACAGTTACGTGATAACTCAACACGAGAACAACACTAGAACATGACAGGTTAATAATACTACAACTACACAAGAAATTAGAAGAAATGAAGATAAGGCAAATACAAAGAATTAGAAGATTTGAAGAAGGCTTGAATTCTGTTTACAGGTCACTGAAAGAAGCTCATTAATATGTTCATGTCTCGGCGAAGAATAAAGGTTAAAGACTTTCAAGGTTTCAGAAATGATGAAGATTCAGTGTATAAGTGCTACTAGAGGATTTCAGTGTATTGGCATTGGTTGAAGATAGACAGTGTATGAAGCATTGGAATATGAAGAATTGAAGACAGGGTATAGATAGAGGTTAAAGAAGATAGCTGCAGTCTTGAAGTTATACTCACTGACAGGAGCTCATTTATATGTTCAAGCGTCAGTGGAGAACAGTGAATGAAGTATTCAAGATTGTAGTAACAAAGAAGACGTTGTCTAAAGTACCAGAAAGGATTCCTGTGAAAGTACAATTATTTATTGACAATCAGTATCTGAAGCGATAAAGTTGTTGCAAGCTTAACAATGTAATCAAGGTTATAATATGAAGACCTAAATCGGGGTTAGTCGTCTGTGAACCAGACCAGTTGCACTAGGCGTCAACATCTCGTGAAAATGAATCTGGGCATTATTTTTAGAAGAATTGTTAAGTTGAGAAACGTACTTGGATTGAACATTTATCTGTTAAAGTACGAGAAAAGATGTGCGGGGTATACAGCTAAACTGCTTGAGGGATTGGCGAAACTCAAAGTTTAATTGTTAAATTAAATAAATTTATATAATGGATTTTAATATAATTTATTTAATAAACTTAAAATGATTTATTTTATAAACTTTAAATAAGTTTATTTTATAAATCTAAATTAGTTTATTTACATAAGTTATATTTAAGTTTATTTTACAAATTAATTTAGTTACAATTTAAACTTAAATAAAAAGAAAACAAAAAGAAAAGAAAAAGGAAAACAAAGAAAAACAAAAACAAAAAGAAAAGAAAAGAAAAGGAAAAAGAAAACAAAAACAAAAGAGGAAATCAAAATAAACAAAAAGAAAAAGGATCCCTGGTTGTTAGTCGCAAGTTGTAAAATCAAAGAATAAAACAAACTAACTAGCCTTGTAATCTTGTACTAGTCGCAGTTGGTACAGAATCAAATAAACAGTCGCTTGTTAAGTTAACTAAACAAACCGGGCAACCAAATTTGTTGGTCGCAGGTTGTGAAGTTAATAGTTTGTGAGAATAAAAGATCCTTGATCGCAGGTTACAAAAGAATATTCCTGGTCGCCATTTACTTTTCAACCACATCTTTGTTGATACATTCAGTTAATTTGTGTGGTTCAATTTCAGCCACATATTTTAATTGATATAAAAGACTACACTTAGCAGCAGAAGGATTCAACAATTAAAATTATATTATTCTGTTCATCTTCTCTCCCAAGAGAGCTGAAGAATTGAAGTAAAGAGAGACAGGGGAGATATACACACAAATCTATATATTTTAATCTTCTCACCGGAGTAACGTTATAATGCCCGATTTTACTCTTGTATATTCATAGGGGCATTATAATCGTTACCCGATAATTAAATCTTTAGACAAACGAAAGTTAGATCATTGTATAGGATTTAATTTGTTGATCTTTGTAGAAGCTATGAACTTAGTTGTTCTTAGATTGTAGCCGATTAATTTATTTACCGGAGTGTAGCAACACCTCTCGTGAATTTATATATGAATATATATTTCCCTGAATATCTTGTGTTCCTCGTTTTATTGTTCCAAACACTATTCACCTCAAGAACACGAAACCACTAACCGAGCACTAAATTTTATATCCGCAAAAGATTCGAAAGAATTTTTTAATTTAGTAATTATCATATTCAACCCCCATTCTATGATAATTCGGGACCTAACAATTGGTATTAGAGCTGACTGGTTGATATACTAATCAAGATCCTTAAAATTAATTTATTTTATTAATATTTCATTTACATAAATTATGTTGCAAATTTGATTTAGAAAATTGTATTTTATAAATTTAATTTAAATAAGTTTATTTTATGAACTTAATTTAAATAAATTTATTTTATAAATTTAATTAAGTTAACTTACTACTTAAATTTTAGTAAATAAAAGTTTTTAATTTATATTTTTTTTCGGTTGATTTTCCAGTAATTATTAGCTGCCATTTTGCGTTTGTCTCGACAATTCCTGTTTCTGTACGCTTGTTGCTTAACTTTGAAAAACAAACAAACTGCCTTGTTGTTTTGAGAATCCAGGAATTGGCTTGCTTTTATAAGCTGCCATTTCCTTGTTTACAAACAAAATAAAAACAACAAAGGAATACACAGTGTTTGTGCTGAAAGCGCGGTTTGTAAACTGCAATGCAACGCGCGCGTGGCGCTCAATTACGACCCCTCCTTCTCTGCATGAGGCGCGTACATCACAGTTTCTCCCTGGATAACTTGGATTCAACAGGAGGGCACGCATGCATGTCGCTTTGTTTATTAATTAAACAAAAAGGAAATCAATGGAACATAAATGCAAGTCACAGGTTGGGATTGTCTCGTCGCAGGTTAGTCTATAAAAACTACGCGTCGCAGGTTAGTCTATAAAAACTACGCGTCGCAGGTTACGGTCCCTTAGTAGCCGGTTACTACTTAAGAAATTCTGTAGCCCCATTTTTTATTTCTGATTTATTTATTTCCTATAAAATTTAAAATTCTTAAATTTAAATTTTTCTTAGATAATAATTTACATTTTATTTAATTTGTAAAAAAATTAAATATTCTTGAAAATTAGATTTTACATAATATTTATTTTTTGATTAATTTATTTTCTAAAAAAATTAAAAAATTTGGAAATTTAAATTTTTCTTAAATATTAAATTAAAGGTTCTCAAGGTATCGATAGACTCGAGATTCCTCCGGGCTTTTAAAGTTTCTTTTAATCTTTCGAAGAAAACGAAGACCATGTGCTATTTAGACTGAAATTTTCCGAACACGGATTTTGAAGATAATGTTTTTCTTATTCCAATGAAAATGATTAGCGGGCCTGTTAGATATATTTGATAATATCATGGCTAAAATGATTTATGTTTAGTTTTCAGATCTTACTTAAACAGGATAAATCAGTACTTCCTGGAAGTCAGGACTTAAGGATATCAGTACTTATATTATCAGGAGATCATCATCAGAAGATGGATTTGAGAACTTAAGTACTGAAGGACGTTCAGATAAGGACAGCAGCTGATTAAAGGAAAGAAGATCGAGACAAACATAAGAAGAGATATGCATGAAGAAGGAATTCTATGAAAAATAGAATACTTGGAAGAAAAGATATCTGATTGATATATTTTAGGAAGCAGAATTATATTCCATATAAATTAGGAATTATCTTGTAACTGTGTAGTATATAAACATAGACATAGGGTTTACACTATAAGTGTTATCGTTATCGAAAATATTATTCATTGTAACCCTAGTAGCTCTCGTGATATTTGTTCATCACTGAGAGGTAACAGTTCTATACTGTAACAGAGTTTATTGTTTCAATAAAGTTTGTTTTCTGTTACTTGAGATATTAAAGTTAGATTTGATTGTACTTTACACTGTATTCACCCCTTATACAGTGTGTGTGTGACCTAACAAGTGGTATCAGAGCCAATCTGTTAGCGTACAAACAGTTTAAGATCCATATACAATCATGTCTGAAACAGAAACTCCAATTAAGCCCACCAAAACTGAAGAACCTCCAAAGACACAAATTCAAAGTCGATATGAGACCATCAGAGTTCCCATATTGAGACCATCTGAATATCCCATATGGAAGGTGAGGATGACCATGTTTCTGGAAGCAACAAATCCAGAATATCTTGATAGAATCAAGGAAGGACCTCACAAACCAACCAAGCTCGCGGTTGCAGTTGCAGGTGAAGCAGCAAAGACGGTACCAAAGGAGAAGAGTGATTATACTGCTGAAGATATCGCATCAATTGCTAAGGATGCTAAAGTACGACACTTACTGCATAGTGCCATTGATAATGTAATGTCAAACAGGGTAATAAACTACAAGACTGCAAAGGAGATATGGGATGCCCTGGAAACAAGGTGTCAGGGAACTGATACGATTAGGAAGAACAGGAAGATAATACTCACTCAAGAGTATGAACACTTTGACTCAAAGGCTAATGAGTCATTGACTGATTTATATGATAGATTTGTCAAACTCTTGAATGATCTGTCACTGGTTGATAAAGAGTATGATCTTGAAGATTCAAACCTTAAATTCCTGTTAGCACTTCCTGAATGTTGGGATTTGAAGGCTACAACAATAAGAGACAACTACAATCTTGATGAAACAACTCTTGATGAAATTTATGGAATGCTAAAGACTCATGAACTTGAGATGGAACAAAGAAGTAAGAGGAAAGGAGGAAAGTCAAGGACAGTTGCTCTTAAGGCTGAAAAAGAATCCCCCAAGGCAGCTACCTCAAGGAAAGACAAGGGTAAAGCTCTTTTCACAAAGTCTGATACTGAGTCATCAAGTTCTGAAAGTGATGATGACTCAGAATCTGAAAGCTTGCCTGAGACGGATGTTGATGAAGAGATGATGAAGTTGTGTGCTCTTATGGTGAAAGGGATCACAAAGATTGCATACAGAAAGTTCAGGAAGGGAAAGAAGTTTTCCAGAAAAGGCACAAGTTCTGATAAGAAGAATTTCAGAAGATCTGAGGGCAAAAGAGGAAAGTCTGACAGAGGAGACTATACCAATGTCAAATGCTATAACTGTGGTGAGAAAGGCCACATATCTTCCGATTGCAAGAAAGTAAAGAGTGACAAAGGCAAGGCTCTTTTCACAAAGAAGAAAAGCTGGACAGACACCTCAGATTCTGAAAGTGAGGAGAATTATGCCTTAATGGCAAATGCTGATAAGGCAAGTGCTGAAAGCAGTTCTGAAGCTGCTGAATCAAAGGTACCTCAAACTACTTATGTTTTTCATACTGATGATATTAATGAGTTGAGAAGATATCTTAAAATTATGTTTGTTAGTTATAGAGATCAAACTTTAACATGTGAAAGATTAACTTCTGAAAATCTTGCTTTTAAGAAAAGAAATGATTTCTTAGAAAAAGAGTTAGTTATGTTCCATCAAACTCAGAAAGATAGAGATAATGCTTTTTATGTTAGGGATGAAGTGATAAAAATGAATGAATCTCTAAAAACTGAGTTAGAAAAGGAAAGAGAGTTTATCAGGACTTGGACTAACTCTGGCAGAACAACTCAGAATTTGTTAAGTAGTGAAAACTGGAAAGAGGGTTTAGGTTATGGAGAGATTAAGAATGATAAAGGAACTGTAGAAATTAAGCATGTTGTTGTTAAGCAAAAGCCAAAGTTAAAACATGTTAAGTTTGTAGCTGTAAAGTCTGATAATGAGAAATCAGAAGTTAAAAATGGATTAACTTCTGACAAACTAAAAGAGGAAAAGACAGCTAAAGTAAACATAGGCTTAATGACTAAGAAGCAGCTTAAGCATAAGCTGAAAGATGTTAAGAATGTAAACAAGGTAAAATCACCTAGGAAAAATAGGAATGGAAAGAAAGGTGTTATTAAAAGCAATGATTATAAACCTGTTCCTAAAGCTCCTAGGAAAATGTGTCATAACTGTGGAAGTTCTAACCATCTGGCTTCTTTTTGCAGGAAGAATAAGAACATAAACTCATTACCTTCAAAGTCAGGAGTTAAGAGTCAGTCTGTTAGATATAAGCCACAAAATCCTTGTTTTCATTGTGGTAGTTTATGGCATTCCATTTATACTTGTAAGGAATATCATAGTTTGTACTATGATTATTATCAAATAAAACCTTCTTTAAAGAAAGTTTCCATTGTTCCTTCTAGTGTAAATTCTGATTCAAAGTCTGATAGTGTAAACTTTGATAAGAAAAATGTTAACATAAACTCTGATGCTAAATCCGCTGCAAATGTTAACAAACTTGATAAGGCCAAAAGATCCAAGCAAGTCTGGGTCCTTAAAACTAATCATTAGTGGTCTTTGTGATTGCAGGGCAACAGGATAAACATCCTAGTTCTGGACAGTGGATGTTCAGGACATATGACTGGAAATAAAGCCCCGCTATCAGACTTTGTGGAGAAAGCTGGCCCAAGTGTTTCTTATGGAGATGGCAACATTGGAAAAACACTGGGATATGGCAATATCAATCTTGGGAATGTCATCATTAAAGAAGTAGCTCTGGTCTCAGGACTTAAACACAATCTACTGCAAATCTGTGACAGAGGTTATCATGTTGATTTCTTTGAAGAACACTGTGAAGTTGTGAGTAAATCTACAGGCAAAGTTGTTTTGAAAGGATACAGGCGTGGTAACATTTATGAAGCCAAGCTTTCAACAAGTATTGATGGTTCTGCAATCTGTCTGATGAGTAGAGCATCAATTGAAGAAAGCTGGAATTGACACAAGAAACTCTCTCATTTAAATTTCAACAATATAAATGAGTTGGTCAAGAAAGATCTTGTGAGAGGTCTGCCAAAGTCAGTATTTGCTCCTGATGGCCTTTGTGACTCTTGTTAGAAGGCTAAACAAAGAAAATCCTCATTCAAGAGCAAGACTGAATCATCAATTATTGAGCCTTATCACCTACTACATGTTGATCTATTTGGTCCAGTAAATGTCATGTCTATTGCAAAGAAGAAATATGCTATGGTCATAGTGGATGAATTCACCAGATACACATGGGTGTATTTCTTGCACACAAAAAGTGAAACTGCATCTATCTTGATTGATCATGTCAGGCAACTGGATAAATTGGTCAAAGATTCTGTGAAAATTATAAGGAGTGATAATGGTACTGAGTTCAGGAATCTGATAATGGAAGAGTTCTGCAAAAACCATAAAATCAAGCAGGAATTCTCTGCTCCTGGAACTCCACAGCAAAATGGAGTTGTTGAAAGGAAGAATAGAACTCTCATTGAAGCTGCATGTACAATGCTTGAAGAAGCAAAGCTTCCAACCTATTTCTGGGCTGAAGCTGTGCAGACTGCTTGTTTTACTCAAAATGCAACACTTATTAACAAGCAAGGAAAGACACCATATGAGATGGTGAAGAAAAAGAAGCCAAATCTGAAGTATTTTCATGTATTTGGATGCAAGTGTTTTGTTCTTAAGACTCATCCTGAACAGCTATCCAAATTTGATCTAAAAGCTGATGAAGGAATCTTTGTTGGATATCCACTTTCCACAAAAGCCTTCAGAGTCTATAACTTGAGAACAAGAGTGGTCATGGAATCTATCAATGTCTCTTTTGATGATAAGAAGATTACTGGACTAGAAGATTTTATTGATCATGATCAGCTGAGATTTGAAAATGAAGACTCAAATTCTGATACTGAAAATCCTGACAATATAAGTCCTGATACTGCAAACTCTGATGGATTAAACTCTGATGTTATTGAAACTGTGGTGATTACGCCAAAGGAAGATGCACCTATGCAAGGGGAGTATACTCAAGATCTTATCGCATCTCAAGAAGCATCAGAACATACATCTGGCTCTTCAAGTTCTGATTCGTCAAGTTCTGATAAGCCAAGTTCTGATAGTACTGAAAATCTAAATTCTGAAGAATCCAACTCAGAGAGCATAGTTTCAGGTGGAGCATCAGAAAATGAAAATGAAGACAGCATGGATCATGGGGGAGCATCCAGTTCTAGAGAAAACCTTCCATCTGCAATGAAGTGGACTAAATCACATACACCTGATTTGATAATTGGAAATCCTGATGCGGGTGTCAGAACTAGAACAGGTACTTCAAACGAATGTCTTTACAATTCTTTTCTTTCTCAGACTGAGCCAAAGAAAGTGGAAGAAGCTCTTCAAGATGCTGATTGGGTGCAAGCAATGCAGGAAGAGTTAAATGAATTTGAAAGGAACAAAGTCTGGACCCTAGTGCCAAGACCAAAGAACAGATCTGTTGTTGGTACAAAATGGGTATTCAGAAACAAAACTGATAGTGATGGCATAATTACAAGGAATAAGGCAAGGCTGGTTGCAAAAGGATATTCTCAACAGGAGGTAATTGATTATGATAAAACATTTGCACCAGTTGCTAGATTGGAAGCCATAAGGATATTTTTGGCTTATGCTGCTCACAAAAAGTTTACTGTCTTTCAAATGGATGTGAAAAGTGCTTTTCTCAATGGAGAATTGGAGGAAGAAGTATATGTTGAACAACCTCCAGGCTTTGTAGATTCCAAATATCCAGATTATGTCTACAGGCTTGATAAAGCACTTTATGGACTTAAGCAAGCTCCTAGAGCATGGTATGAGACTTTAGCTCAGTTTCTTCTGGAAAGTGGATTTAACAGAGGAACTATAGACAAAACACTGTTCTACCTCAACCATGGAAATGACTTACTTCTGGTCCAAATTTATGTTGATGATATCATTTTTGGGTCTACAAATGACAGACTTTGCAAGAAGTTTGCCAAACTGATGCAGTCAAGGTATCAGATGAGTATGATGGGGGAACTTAGCTATTTTATGGGCCTTCAAGTCAACAAGAATGAAGAAGGCACTTTTATTTGTCAAACTAAGTACACGAGAAACTTGCTGAAGAAATTTGGAATGCAAGATTGTTCAAGTGCATCCACTCCCATTGCCACTGCAACAAAACTGGACAAGGATACTGGTAAATCAGTAGATATTACTAATTACAGAGGTATGATTGGCTCTCTATTCTATCTAACTACTAGTAGACCTGATATCATGTATGCTACCTGTCTTTGTGCAAGATTTCAAGCAGATCCAAGAGAACCTCACTTAACAACTATAAAAAGAATATTCAAGTATCTTAAGGGAATAGCTGATCTGGGATTGTGGTTTCCCAGAGAATCAGATTTTAAACTAATAGGTTACTCAGATGCAGATTTTGCAGGTTGCAAAATTGACAGGAAAAGCACAAGTGGAAGCTGCCAATTTCTTGGAGGCAGATTGGTTTCTTGGTTTAGCAAGAAACAAAAGTCAATTTCCACATCAACTGCAGAAGCAGAGTACATTGCTGCAGGAAGCTGTTGTGCACAGATTCTTTGGATGAAGAATCAGTTACTGGATTATGGGTTAACATATTTCAAAATCCCTATTTACTGTGATAATCAAAGTGTTATTGCTATGACAGGTAATCCAGTTCAACACTCAATGACAAAGCACATCAGCATCAGGTACCACTTCATCAGAGAACATTTGGATGAAGGTACAGTGGAATTGCACTTTGTTCCAACAGATCAACAACTAGCAGATATCTTCACCAAACCATTGGGTGAAGCTACTTTTACAAGATTGGTAAATGAAATTGGAATGGTTTCAGGTTCTTTTTCTAAATCTGCTTAGTTTTGTTCTGATGCATCAGACTTTTTGATCAGTATTTATAAAAATTACTCTCTTTATGTATTCTGTACTTAATTGAAAACTTGTTTAAGTACTGACTGTTGTCTGATGTAACTTTCTAAACTCTGATAGTGATATGTCTGTTTATATAACTATTCAATCCTATGAGGATACCTGTGCTAGATGCTGACCTAGTAGTCTTTAATAAACTAAGGATCCCATGTTAGAAGTAATTATTTCTGTGGAAATCTATTGACACAAGCAAATTCTGATATTGAGCTTAGTTGAGTTTACTTTGTCTATCTTATTACTAAGTCACAAACTAGAATAATGCTTCTCATCTGTTAAGTTCTGATGCTAGTAAATCTGTTGAATGTCCTAAGTGTTGATAAACCTCTCTTATCAAAAGAAAAAGAAAAGAATCAAGGATTAAAATCAGGTACTCCTTTGAGATCTAGAGTAAAAAAATGTGGAAGGGACGACCCGAGTGCATTGCTGGTATTAAGTAAATATGCATTAGAAAAGCAAAATATTTTCTTGGTGACTTTTCACACTCAATGATTACTGGAGAAATACTCTAAAAATAGCATAAATTCTGATAAGCAGTCGTGACTCACTTACACTGAGAAGCCACTGTACAATGGAATTTAAAAAGATGCACAAAATTAGCACAAAATAGTTGAGGTGGACTGTTAGGGCGTAATCACGCACTAATATTCACGCAAGTATACACGTTCGCAAGTAATATAGAATACTTTCTAGTTCGTTCCCTCAGAGACTCAGACTAAGTTATTGTCTAATTAAACTCACTCACCAATGTATGATTACTTCTCAATGTTAAGATAACACTTAAAATTGTTGATTAAATATTAACTATAATTAACTACTTAATTAACCACTTAACTAACACTTCAATTTATCAATAATAAAACACTCATGAGATCACAACTTCATTATTACTTCCTTCTATAGCCATTGTTATTACCTTTAGCATGTGACACTGATGACATTAATCGAATAACACGAAACTGATAAGAGCCAACTTTCATTATACTAATACCATTCTACCAAACATCCACAATTAAGATAGAAGTTGAATAGTCATCAATTATGTTGAGTTCCTATATGTCTACAGAAATTGACACAATGATTTAAGCACAAGTTATTCCTTTCGATTACATAGGGAAAATAAAACTGTTAGAATTACCCACTAATCATGCACAACGTACATGAACCTATGCTAGCATGGCAAGTTCTAAATCTCAAGATCCACTGTCGCTTCACAAGAGATTAACACCCTATCTTATATGTTCGCGACGCACATAAGACGAATACGCACAACCAATACTAGATATCATGCAATCATCACACACTAAAGTATTAAACAATTAACTAAAGAATTCCATAATAAATCCGTTGCAACCCCATGATCACGATTAGCCCATAATAGAACTTATCGCCATCATGGGTTCATATGAAATCATGATAAACAACACAAGAAAATAATAACTAAACTAATTATATTAAAACAGAGTACGTCACAAGAGTAAATAAGTCAAAGCAAGAAAACTAGCATCCAACGTTACAACGAAACAAGAATCACAAGAAAATATGCTTCATCTTCGCTGCAGTGTGCTAAATCGGTCTTCTTCCTTATCTCCTTCGCTTCTTGCGCAAAACACAATCTAAAACATAATCTCCTTTTTTTCTCTCTGTGAAAACGTCTCAAATCTACTTATATAATAGTCCCATAAAACTCAGATTACATAGAAGTTGGAAGCCAAACAGAAGTAGAAGTCTAAAATAATTCAGCTTTTTCCCCGACCCTGCGCGGCCGCTCAGCATTTCTGCGCGGGCGCGCAAGGCTGCTGCGCGGCCGCTCAGCATTGCTGCGCGGGCGCGCAGGACCCTACTGGAAAAAATCCAGGTTTGCTCCGTTTCTTCGCCATAATCTGCCCGTTCTTTTCCTCTCTCAATGGTGAACACATGCCAAGGCTTATTCTTGATGATTCCTCCTCCAAAATGCAACTAATACCCTGAAATGCATAAACACTAGAAAAACGCATCAAATACACAAAATACTTGATTTCAAGACACCAATTTAAGCCATTTTAAGATGTTCTAAGTGGTATAAAATGCCACTTATCACACCCCCAAACTTAAATCGATGCTTGTCCTCAAGCGTCACAGACTCAAAACAAATAAAAATATGCATGAATGCAATCTATATGAAAATGCAACGATCCCCCTTACTACAATTAACCAACCAAATTGTCACATCTCAACGAATGCAGTTAGACAACTAAAGATCAATAAACTCATGCAAACGGACATACAGCCAGAAACGTGGTGTGTGCAAATGCTTAACAGATATGCTTCGGAACTAGACCAATTACTATGACTAGACTATCTTCAAGGCAATCCTACGATTATACAAAGAATAAAAATTCTAGGCACAAAGTGATATACAACACTACAAGAACTCTGGAGCTTACTACGGAATTGTGCTTTTTATTTACAACTCAAATGCTTATTTGACCGTGCAATGAGTGAGGTCCATAAAAGACTTATACAATGGTATCCATGTAACGAGCGTTAGGTTAGCGGATCCCAGACTCTAAAAGCCTTAGGTCACTAGGCACAAAGTCCCCTAAGAACTTAATAACTCGAATACCAAAGAGCCCACTCTTGATCAATTATGCAAAAAAAAAATTTTTTTTTCTCTGAGCAAGTGCGTTTCGCTCCATCTTGCTCAACCCTAGACTACTCGCATAACATGCGAGCCGGCTACTAGCCATTTGACGCCTAGCCACAACTAGCAACAAATTCCATTTTTACTCCATTTTTTTTTCTTTTTTCATGCCTTTACCACTAAGAACCTATTATCAAATTCTAAGCATAATAAATAGATTATCCTCGAAAATAATCAGATCATAACAACAATCTAGCCCTTAAGCATTCTCTAAGACTTAGTGAAAATACAAGTGCTTCTAGCATGCATATCAACCTACACAACTTAATAACACTTTAATGCTATCACTACACTCGCATCAATATCACAATTCAGTCGATAAATCATTGCAAAAGGGATCATGATATATGCATGAGCTATATGATATGACAAACAAATAAAGCTATATAAAAAAACTATATGGCAAAAATTATGCAACTATATGAACTAACTATCATGAATATGCAGCTATATGACACACACAAAATATTCCTTAACTACCACCCCCAAACTTAAAATCTTCACTGTCCCCAGTGAAGGTAGTAGAAAGGAACACAGGATATACCTACTCGGAGTCATCATCATCACCCTCAGTGGGTGGAGTATCAGGCGGCGGGTATGCAGAGTCCTCACCAAAAACTGGCCACTGGATATCAGCTCCAAGGCCTCGAAAAGCAGTCCCTAACGCAAGAGTGAGCTCCTAAGCAAACCTGCTCTGCGTCTCATACATGGCATCCATCCGCCGTGAAAGCCTCCTATACTGGGCATCACCCATCCCAGCACCCTCCTGAGCTCTCGAAGAACTAGCCTCACCACGCCCTGGCCTAGCCATAGTAGCACCTCGTGCTGGACGTCCTCCTGGAAGACGATAACCCAGCCCATGCTCCTCAGGCTCACCACCGGTCCACTCCTGCATCCCATTCAGAGTGCCAGAATCTATCGGAGCTGCTGGCAACTGCAACTGCTCATGAGCCGGCCAGTTCACTCCTACTGCTCGGCATAGCTTCGTAACCGTGGATGCATAAGGGATGTTCATATGCTTTGCTCCCCTCAAAAACTTCAGAATTCCTTGGTAGATAAACTCACCAAGGTCCACATAGTATTCCTCATTCAGAATTCTCCACAACAACTGTGCTCTCTCAACTGTGACCTCGTGTGCATGTGAAGAAGGCAAAATATTAGCACATATAAATGCATTCCATGCACGGGCATACCTGTTCATGGTGATCGCCGGAAAGTGACGATACTCATTATTGGCTGGACTGCGGTTCCAAACTGTGCCCGGTCGACAGAGAGTCGCACAAATCAAATCCAAGTCAAAATCCTCAGCAGTCTTTTCATTCCAGTTCTCCTCCTCGGGCTTCCTCTCTCGCTGTCCAATCACACGGCGAATCGCCGCAGGATGATAATCAACCGTCAGCCCACGAACTACAGAAAACCCATTCTTTTCAGCTTTCGCGTTCGCGTAGAACTCGCGAACAACACACATCGGTACTGCTTCGGGTGACTCACAAAAAGCTATCCACCCCTTCTCTGCAATCATGGGCAACAACTCACCATCCCTCCCTGATGGTAAAAACCCCCTCTCCTTCAGAATCGGCTTCCCCAACAGCCTAGTGAACTCCTCCTCCGCAGCTCTGTCAGTTAACCGATGCCTTGCAGCAGTACCCCTTGATGAATCAGTAGTAGGAACTGTGCTGCTGCTGTCAATAGTGCGTGCTCTCTTGGGTGCCATTGATTTGTGAATAAAAGTGTGTAAGAACTGATTTTTGATGTTTATGAGAGGGTTTAAGTGTAGGAAGTTTGTGGGAGATATGTAGGATAGGTGTATGTATATATAGGGTGTGGAGTAGGTTAAATTAGATTAGGAGTGGGGTTGAGGGATAAAATCATGGGGTAATGGGAAAAGAATTCGTGGGTTTATGGGCTGTGATGGGTTTTTGTGTTTTTTTTTTTTTGAACTGTAAAAAATTTTCTGGAACTCGACCCCTGCGCGGCCGCTCAGCATTTCTGCGCAGGCGCGCAGCAAGCTGTGCGGCCGCTCAGCATAGCTGCGCGGGCGCGCAGAGGGTCTCTGGAAAAAAAAATTTTCAGCCCCTATTTTCTAATTTTTTTTTGTGTTTTTGGATAGGTTATTAACTTCTAAGGGTTCCTGTAACAACAATTCATGGGTTGCCTCCCACGCAGCGCTTCTTTTTCGTCATTAGCTTGACGTTCCGTACCTTTCTCAAGTAGTCAACAAAATGGCACTAACCACCTCTCGGTTTGCCATGTCCCCATAGTAGTGCTTCAACCGCTGACCGTTAACCTTGAATGCTTGGTCCGAATCATTCTCAAAAATTTCCACCGCTCCATGTGGAAACACAGTTTTGACAATAAAAGGTCCAGACCACCTTGATTTCAACTTCCCAGGAAAAAGTCAGAGCCGAGAGTTGAATAAAAGAACTTGTTGCCCTGGTACAAATAACTTAGGATGTAGCTTCCTATCGTGCCACCTCTTCACCTTTTCCTTATACATTTTATTATTCTCGTACGCTTGAAGTCGAAATTTATCAAGTTCATTAAGCTGAAGCATTCTTTTCTTACCAGCTGCATCTAAATCCAGGTTCAATTTCTTCAATGCCCAGTAGGCCTTATGCTCAAGCTCCGCCGGTAGATGACATCCCTTACCGTACACCAACTGAAACGGTGACATCCCAAGTGGAGTTTTGTATGCTGTTCTGTAAGCCCAAACAGCTTCATCGAGCTTTAAAGACCAATCCTTCCTTGACGGACAAACAACCTTCTCTAGAATGCGCTTTATCTCTCTGTTAGACACTTCCGCTTGACCATTTGTTTGCGGATGATAGGCAGTAGCTACTCGATGATTCACATTATAACGCTGCATCATAGAAGTGAACTTATGGTTGCAAAAGTGCGATCCTTCATCACTTATGATTACCCGAGGCGTTCCAAACCTTGTGAAAATTTGCTTATGAAGAAAATTTAGCACTGCCTTTGCATCATTTGTCGGTAAAGCTTTAACTTCGACCCATTTTGAGACATAATCGACTGCCAGCAAGATGTACTGATTATTGCAAGACGAGATAAAAGGCCCCATGAAATCGATTCCCCATACATCAAAGACCTCGACTTCAAGCATCACATTTAATGGCATCTCATCCTTCCTTGACAAATTTCCCACTCTTTGGCAACGATCACACCTTAAAACAAACTGATGAGCATCCTTGAACAAAGTAGGCCAGAAAAAACCTGCTTGCAGAATACGAGCTGCCGTCTTCTCACCTCCATAGTGTCCACCATAAACCGTGGAATGGCAGTCTCGTAATATCCCCTCCGTCTCACAGAATGGGATACATCTCCTGATGATCTGGTCAGCTCCCTGTCTAAACAAATATGGTTCATCCCACATATACCACTTCACCTCATGCAGAAACTTCTTCTTTTGAGCGGATGTCAAATTAAGCGGCATTATATTGCTGACAAATAGTTTACAATATCTGCAAACCATGGTTCTTCCTCCTGAATTGCAAACAACTGCTCATCCGGAAAAGATTCATTGATTAACGTCCTATCTTGTGAAGTAGAATCGGGATTCTCCAACCTAGAGAGATGGTCAGCTAATTGATTCTCGGTAACTTTTCTATCTTTGATCTCTAACTCAAATTCCTGAAGTAAAAGCACCCAACGAATGAGTCTCGGCTTCGAATCCTTCTTAAAAACCAGATAGCGAATAGCTGCATGATCAGTGAATATTGTTACTTTCGTACCAAGCAGATAAGATCGAAATTTCTCAAAGCCAAAGACTATAGCCAAAAGCTCCTTCTCAGTAGTGGTGTAGTTCAATTGGGCCCCATTTAAAGTCTTACTCGTATAGTAGACCACATGGAAGAGATTTTTCTTGCGCTGTCCCAGAACTGCACCTACCGCATAGTCACTCGCATCACACATCATCTCAAACGGTTCTGTCCAATCTGGTGCTGTAATAACTGGTGCCGTGATCAAATTCTCCTTGAGAGTCTCGAATGCTGCCAAACATTCATCATCAAATTTAAAAGGCACATCTTTCTCAAGTAAATTGCACAACGGCTTAGATATCTTTGAAAAGTCCTTGATGAATCGCCGATAAAAACCCGCATGACCGAGAAAACTACGGATTCCTTTCACCGAATTAGGTGGGGGAAGATTTTCAATGACTCCCACCTTGGCCTTGTCCACCTCCAGACCTTTGCTAGAGACCTTATGCCCAAGGATAATGCCTTCACGCACCATAAAATGACATTTCTCCCAATTAAGCACCAAATTAGTTTCCACGCATCTTTTGAGTACGGCGCGCAGATTATTCAAACATTCATCATATGAGTGTCCAAAGACGGAGAAGTCATCCATGAACACTTCGACGTTATTTCCAATCATGTCAGAGAATATAGCCATCATACATCTCTGAAAGGTGGCCGGGGCGCCACATAACCCAAACGAAACTCTACGAAAAACAAATGTGCCAAATGGACAAGTGAAGGTAGTCTTTTCCTGATCCTCTGGTGCAATACAAATCTGATTATACCCGGAATAACCATCCAGAAGACAAAAATACTCATGTCCCGCCAATCTGTCAAGCAATTGATCAATGAATGGGAGAGGGAAGTGATCCTTCCTTGTGGCTTTGTTCAATTTTCTATAATCCATGCATACTCTCCATCCTGTAACTGTTCGAGTAGGGATGAGCTCATTCTTTTCATTTGCGACCACAGTGATACCTCCTTTCTTAGGTACACATTGCACGGGGCTCACCCACGAGCTGTCAGAAATAGGATAAATGATGCCTGCATCTAGCCATTTCACAATTTCTTTCTTCACCACCTCCTTCATGATCGGGTTCAGTCTTCGCTGCTGTTCCACAGTTGGCTTACTACCTTCCTCTAACAGAATTTTATGCATACAATATGAAGGACTTATCCCCTTGATGTCTGCTATGGTCCATCCTATAGCCGATTTGAATTCTCTCAAAATCCTTAAGAGCTTATCTTCCTCACTACCTGAAAGGTCAGCTGAAATAATAACAGGTAACATAGATGAATCACCTAAAAAAGCATACCTCAAGTGTTCAGGTAATGGTTTGAGCTCCAAGGTAGGTGCTTCCTCTATTGATGGTTTGAGCTTTCCTTTAGCATTCTTAAGGTCAGAAGTACCAAGAGATTCAAATGGTATGTCGAGCTTTCGCTTCCATGGAGAAGCATTCAGATATTGTAATTGCTCGTTGCTATCTTCATCATCGCTGTCAAAATCCCCCACTAAGGCCTTTTCCAATGCATCAGACATTAGCATGTGATCGAGTTCCGAAGTAACCGCAGAATCAATCACATCCACTTTTAAGCACTCCTCATCTTCTGTAGGGAATTTCATTGCCTTGAATACGTTGAAGGTCACATCCTGATCTTGGACCCGTATAGTAAGTTCCCCTTTTTTCACATCTATCAAGGTACGACCAGTAGCCAAGAAAGGCCTCCCCAAGATTATGGGAATCTTCTTATCTTCCTCAAAATCCAGAATAACAAAATCAGCAGGAAAGAAGAGCTTATCCACCTTGACGAGCACATCCTCAACTATGCCCCTTGGGTAAGTAATGGAACGGTCTGCCAATTGTAGTGACATGTATGTGGGTTTTGGATCAGGCAGATCCAGCTTTTTAAAGATCGACAACGGCATCAGATTAATGCTTGCTCCCAAATCACAAAGGCACTTGTCAAAAGTTAGATTGCCAATGGTGCAAGGAATGGTGAAGCTTCCTGGATCTTTCAGTTTTGGTGGTAACTTTTGTTGCAGAACCGCGCTGCATTCTTCCGTGAGAGCAACGGTTTCAAGGTCATCCAGTTTCACCTTCCTTGAAAGAATAGTCTTCATAAACTTCGCATAACTAGGCATTTGTTCCAGAGCCTCAGCGAAAGGTATATTGATGTGAAGTTTCTTGAACACCTCCAGAAACTTCCCGAACTGTCTATCCAGCTTTTGTTGCTGCAATCTCTTAGGAAAAGGTGGTGGAGGATAGAGTTGTTTCTCCCCTGTATTAGCCTCAGGCAGAGTGTGTTCAACAGTAGTCTTCTTTGGTTCCGCCGCTTTCTCCTTTTGCTTAGATTCTTCATCTCTAACTTCAGCTTCGACTTCTTTTGCCTTTTCAGCATCAGCTACTTTTCCAGACCTTAAGGTAATAGCCTTGACTTGCTCTTTAGCTTCCTTCCTGCCTGGTACTTCCGTGTCACTGGGAAGAGTGCCAGGTTGACGATTGAGCACTGCATTGGCTAATTGACCGATTTGATTTTCCAAGGTCTTGATAGAAACCGCCTGACTTTTGCACAACAGCTTAAGTTCCTCAAAATCAGCACTAGTAGGTGCAGCTGCACTTCCCTGTTGAGGATATGATTGCCTTGTAGCATACTGCTGTGGTTGCTGGAATCCAGGTGGGTTAAACTGTTTACTTACTCCTTGCTGATATGTTGGCTGAATAGCATTCTGATTATTCCCCCAGCTGAAATTTGGATGATTTCTGTTGTTAGGATGATAGGTCGCTGGCACAGGCTGCTGTTGTCGCTGATAATTATTCACATACTGAACAGATTCGTTGACAAGAGAACACTGATCCGTAGCATGAGAACCTGCACAAAGCTCACAAACCATAGCTATTTGATTAACTCCATACGTAGCCAAAGAATCAACCTTCATTGATAGCGCTTGGAGCTGGGCTGCAATAGCGGTGGCTGCATCAACTTCCAGAATACTTGCTACCTTGCCTGACGTCATCCTCTGAGTTGGGTTTTGATGCTCATTTGCAGCCATCGTCTCGATAAGATTATACGCCTCAGTATAGCTTTTAGCCCATAAGGCGCCTCCAGCTGCTGCATCGAGCATGGGCCGAGATTGGGCCCCCAAACCATTATAAAAACCAGTGATTACCATCCAATCCGGCATTCCATGATGTGGACATTTTCTCAACATTTCCTTGTAGCGTTCCCAAGCCTCGCACATAGATTCTATAGGTTGCTTCGCAAACTAAGTAAGAGCACTCCTCATAGCAGCAGTCTTTGCCATTGGATAAAACTTCACCAGAAACTTTTGCGCAAGATCTTGCCACGTAGTGATTGACCCAGCTGATTCAGAATGTAACCAGTCTTTAGCTTTATCCCTCAGTGAGAATGGGAAAAGCCTCAACTTGATAGCCTCATCAGTCACGCCATTATACTTAAAAGTGCTGCAGATCTCGACAAAATTCCTTATGTGCATGTTGGGGTCTTCAGTTGCCGCTCCTCCAAAAGAAACAGAATTCTGCACCATCTGAATAGTGCCCGGCTTGATTTCAAAGGTGTTAGCTTGAATAGCCGGATGAAGGATGCTTGACTGAATGTCATCAATTTTAGGCCGAGAAAAATCCATAAGAGCTGGATCAGCTTGAACAATACGATCTCCCATGTTTACTGGTTCTTTCTGCTCAGTTCCTGAATCCGAATCCTCAAAATCTAACTTCTCCGGAGTATCAAGAACTTCGTCTTTCTCCTCAGCTGTATCCAAGGTCCTCTTGCGAGCACGAGAACGAGTTTGTATAAACGCTTGCTAAAGTACCTGAAACACAACCGAAAAGAGTAATTAACTACTACGTCCTAATCACTGAGTCCTAATGACCAATGATGGTAAGTACATAAACTAAACAAATACGCCGAGTCCCCGGCAGCGGCGCCAAAAAAACTTGTTAGGGCGTAATCACGCACTAATATTCACGCAAGTATACGCGTTCGCAAGTAATATAGAATACTTTCTAGTTCGTTCCCTCAGAGACTCAGACTAAGTTATTGTCTAATTAAACTCACTCACCAATGTATGATTACTTCTCAATGTTAAGATAACACTTAAAATTGTTGATTAAATATTAACTATAATTAACTACTTAATTAACCACTTAACTAACACTTCAATTTATCAATAATAAAACACTCATGAGATCACAACTTCATTATTACTTCCTTCTATAGCCATTGTTATTACCTTTAGCATGTGACAGTGATGACATTAATCGAATAACACGAAACTGATAAAAGCCAACTTTCATTGTACTAATACCATTCTACCAAACATCCACAATTAAGATAGAAGTTGAATAGTCATCAATTATGTTGAGTTCCTATATGTCTACAGAAATTGACAACACAACGATTTAAGCACAAGTTATTCCTTTCGATTACATAGGGCAAATAAAACTGTTAGAATTACCCACTAATCATGCACAACGTACATGAACCTATGCTAGCATGGCAAGTTCTAAATCTCAAGATCCACCGTCGCTTCACAAGAGATTAACACCCTATCTTATATGTTCGCGATGCACATAAGACGAATACGCACAACCAATACTAGATATCATGCAATCATCACACACTAAAGTATTAAACAATTAACTAAAGAATTCCATAATAAATCCGTTGCAACCCCATGATCACGATTAGCCCATAATAGAACTTATCGCCATCATGGGTTCATATGAAATCATGATAAACAACACAAGAAAATAATAACTAAACTAATTATATTAAAACAGAGTACGTCACAAGAGTAAATAAGTCAAAGCAAGAAAACTAGCATCCAACGTTATAACGAAACAAGAATCACAAGAAAATATGCTTCCTCTTCGCTGTAGTGTGCTAAATCGGTCTTCTTCCTTATCTCCTTCGCTTCTTGCGCAAAACACAATCTAAAACATAATCTCCTTTTTTTCTCTCTGTGAAAACGTCTCAAATCTACTTATATAATAGTCCCATAAAACTCAGATTACATAGAAGTTGGAAGCCAAACAGAAGTAGAAGTCTAAAATAATTCAGCTTTTTCCCCGACCCTGCGCGGCCGCTCAGCATTTCTGCGCGGGCGCGCAAGGCTGCTGCGCGGCCGCTCAGCATTGCAGCGCGGGCGCGCAGGACCCTACTGGAAAAAATCCAGGTTTGCTCCGTTTCTTCGCCATAATTTGCCCGTTCTTTTCCTCTCTCAATGGTGAACACATGCCAAGGCTTATTCTTGCTGATTCCTCCTCCGAAATGCAACTAATACCCTGAAATGCATAAACACTAGAAAAACGCATCAAATACACAAAATACTTGATTTCAAGACACCAATTTAAGCCATTTTAAGACGTTCTAAGTGGTATAAAATGCCACTTATCATGGACTCAAGCATGAACTCATTCAATAGTAGGTTTCAGAATGATGACAGGTTTTTAGTAAAGTTTTCGTTATGCCTTATTTCTAAGATGTACTAAAGTGAATCAGACTTTACTCTTTGTCTGATATCTAGCTTAATGCACACACTAAACACTCCATATGAATGATGAAAATTACTGTGGTGATCTATGTTATTTTAGCTGAACAGTTTCTGTGTCACATTGCACAAATTCTGAGGACAAGTTCTGATTGCACGTTCTGATGATTAAGTTCTGAAGAATCTATATCAGAATTTGTACGAGGACTTACTAAGATAGGCATTCATTTTTTCGAGTTAAGAAATCATGTTCTGATAACTATTAAGTTCTGATATACGTCTAAGTTCTGATATTAAAATCTGATCCTTTACTTGACTTATTTGTGGATAAAATCTAAAAACAGTCTCATTTTAAATCAGAACATGTTTGGGTAGAATATTAACAGTCAATATCATTAGGGATAGTGGTTCATGTACATGTACAGTAATGTTTACTTGTTACTTGTGCGCATTAAACCCTGACTTGCACTTCCAATGACTGTTTTTCGTCTTCCTAGTCTAGGGAGACGAGGTAGAATTAACTCTACCTATTAGCATTAAATTTCCTTGCGTCTCCTGGCATTCTTTTGCCTATATAAATAACCACTTCACATCAGCCTTCATATCAACTCTTTTATCACAAACTCACCTTCATTCTCTTTATATCAAAAACACCATGGTCAATTACAACATGTTTTTGAACTATAAAACATTCAACATGGAGCTGAGCTGTGAAGCCTGGCAGCAGGAATGGCACGTCACTGCCATTCCTGATGAGATATGGGACTCAGTTCCCTAGGAGGTACTCACCCACCTCCTGTTCTTCTACATGGATTACCATCGCCATCTGGAGCGATTGAAGGAGGAAAGGTTGGAAGCTCTCCGCCAGCAAGAGCGAATCATCAGACTCGCTATTCTGTTTGTCGAGAGTAGGAAGAAGAAATGATTTATTTTCTTCTTCCTGTTTTTCTTCATCGTCAGCCTTGCCCTGCTTCTTGAGCTAGGACAAAGGCTGTTGATGTTAGGTTTAGCAGCTTAGGACAATCTTGTAAAAGTTTTGATGTAATTTAAATTTCATGAATGTATTCTCTTAATATATTAATGAAATTTCTTTTTTTGCAAGTTCTTGTCTCTGAGATGTTCTGAAATGCATTGATAAATCCTGATAAATATTCATATTCTGATGACCATTTCATATTTTGATTTAAATTAAGTTCTGATTTTACATTATCGGTACTTGTTCACTTGATTTATTTTGGTCATTCACACTCGAATTTTTTTCCAGAATATTGGTGTTGCAGTTAAATATAATTGAATAAGTGGGAACAGTTTCAATTTTGAATTAAAACTGATTTACCTTGATTAATGGAATTACTGGGTAAGTGGAACGGTTTTTCCTTGAAAAACTACAAGTGGGTAAGTAATGATTACTGTTTTCCCGTGCCCATTAACTATTCATTATTACTGCATGTCTGACAGGTGTCCAACGGTTACATTTTTTTAAAAGCATAAGTAAGACAGAGAGAGGATTTTCTAATCTTTTATTCACTTTTATACTTTATCTCTCTATTTGCTTTTACTCTCTATCTTCTCCTGACGTTGGTTTTTCATATAGACATTTTATCAAACACCTAACAGGCACTCTTAAATCTCGATTATTTTCATGGCACCTAAGGATTTGATCATTGATGGAGCTAAATTTGTTCCAAATAACTATGCTGCAATTCTTGATAATGCTGAAGCTCCGTCTGAGTTGCATTTTGTGCAAGATCTTCTTGCACACAGTGAAATTGGGTATGCATTGACCCAACCTTCAACCTTTTCGATCCAACAAGTTTTGACATTTTGGAGGATTGGAAACTTTGATAATGGTGGTCCAAATGGTACTCCTAGTATTGTTTTCAAAGTGGATGATTCTACATATGGGGTAACTCCTGGTACAATTCACAAGGCCCTACATCTACCAGAAGGATGTACTTTTTCAACCCCGGAGGAATCAGCTCTTAAAGAGTTCATGGCTAGTTTGGGGTATGAGCAGAGTTTGGCAAAGTTTGGGCAGTTGAAACGGGCTCATATCAGAAAGGAATGGAGCTTCTTCTTTGACTGCATCACTAAAGCTTTTGGGAATAAGTGTTCAAACTTTGATGTTATCCCTATAATGAGTCAGCACATCGGGTATGCTATCATTAACCAAACTCATTTTGATTTTGCAAATGCTGTGATAGGTTTTATTGGGAATAGGATGACAGAAGATAGAAATGTTGTCTACTTTGCTAGATTTTGTCAGCTTATTTTTAACCATTGTTGTGCTGATGAACCCCAACCTACCACTGACTTAACTCCATCTTTCAAAATTGCAAAATGAGCCTTTAATGATTTGGTAAATGCTGATGTTAAGAAAAAGGTTGTTAGACCTTTACAGATTCCTCAATCTGTAAAACAGATCTTAGTAAATGCTGATCCTGACATCTACAGATCTGTTTATCCTGATGTCCAACCAACCACCACATCTCAAATACCACAACAACCATCAGAACATACCACTCATACTACTCGACCTACCCTCAGGACATATCTTAAATCATATCTCTCCATTTCACAGACAACAAAATCTTCATCCTCAGCACCTACTGTGAAGCCTTCATCTTCCAAGCCTAAGAGGACAAAGACTGTTCCTCAAACACCTTAGAAGAGAAGGAGGATTGTTTTGAGAGATGAATCTGATAGTGAGGAACAGGTTCCTACTTCAGAACCTGTTGATAAAGAAGCTGAGAAAGTTCCTTCTCAGAAGGATTCTGCAATTGGGGGATCTAAGCTTCTCAAAAGGCTTAGAAGAATGACTGTTGATGAAACTCCAAAGGAATCCATACCTTCAAAGAGATACAAGAAACAGAGGGTAAAAAGGCCAGTTTCAGATTATGAGGAAGCAACAGCTAAGGAAGGAGATCAGGAATCCCTGATCTCACAAGAACCAGAATCTGATAAAGCCACTGCTTCTCCATTAACTCCAACTGAGGAAGCTGCTACTGAAAAGGCCAACACACCATCTGTGTCTCCTAAGACTGTATCTCCTGTTGACTCAGGCACAAGTGCTGATATTGATATCCAGAACTTGGTTGTGCCTGAAGTACTTTACTTAGAAGCTCCAACAGCAACTAATCCATCAACAACACATGTTACTGATGCTGCTCAAACTCCAGAATTATCTACTACACCTTCTCTGCATCAAGATGTTGATGATCAGAATATAAGGGAGCATTAGGATATGGCTGTTGATCAGAACTTGGAACCAGATCAGCAATTAGAGGATGATGCTGAAGCCTCCATTGCTACTCATACTGTTGTTTTATCAGAAGATACTGATTTTGTAAGTTCTGATGCTGCAAATGCTGGAGATACTGGTGATGTTGCTCCAACTGCAGATGCTGATGCAGCAGGTCCTTCAGGACATGCACCTCAACAAACTGTTCTTAAATCTGAACTTGTTAAGAAGTTTGTTACAAGAGAAGCACTAGTGCCTTGGAGTGAAACTCCTGCAGGACAAGAGTGGACTAAGGAATGAAACTCAGTTACCTGTGCTCCAACTGCACAGCATCTGGCTGACCACTTGACAAAAGCTGATGAGATGTTAAATACTGATGATTTCAAAACACAGCTTAGAGTCACTGCATTGAGTACTAAACATTTACAAGGTCTCCATTCAACTACTCATGCAGAGTTACTGTAATAACCCCCAAAATTTTGAACTTTTTGTAACCCTTGTGAATAGTGTTTTAGCTGAATGAGAAAACTTTTCATGCCACACTATGTAGGGGTTCTGATATGGATATTCTGAGATTTTATTAGTACTTTATATGGGATATAAGTGTATGTAAAGATCGTCAGAATCCAATTCCCGAACACTTGGATTTTTCCCGGAAATCCACTAGATACGGAGAGAATTGAGTATAAGGTAACAGGATAAAAAAAAAGGATTTAAATTAAAGGATTATGATAGAGGATCATAAAAGGAAATATAATGTATTGAGAAAGGTTAAGGGAACCTAAGTAATAAGATCCCGGGTATGATCCTTCAAACGATAAACGAGAACGAAAGTTAAGCGAACCGTATAACAGATCAGCGGTCATTAGGCAAACGATTAGGAAGTTAATCAAGGGGATTAGTGGGGATGATGTCATCCAACCAATAGAAAGAGGACAAGGAGGGGAGAATGACATCATGAGGATGACACAAGCATGTCATGGGAAGGAAGGAGGTGTGGTTGAATGAGAACCACACAAATTCAAGGGCAACAAGGTAATTGACTAAATCAAACACAAAAACAAAGCAACCAAGCCAAGTAAAATCATTTTCATCAAAATCAAAAAGAACCAAGGCTTGTTCTTGAAGAAGCTCTCGACTTTTTACTATTCAAAAGAGCAAGAAATTCAAAATCAAAGATCCAAGCTTCCTAAATTGGTGAGTTAATTCCCTAATAATCTTCATGCTTAGTTAGGGCTATATCATGAGTTTAAGCCATCAATTCCTTCTCCATCTTCTTCATTTAATCAAAGAAGAAGACTATGAATAGTGTTTTCAAGTTTTTAACTTGAAGTTTTTCTTGTTTTCCTTGAAGATCCAAGCATTCCTAAGACTTCTCAAAGCTTCTTAAGGCTTCCTAGCTCCTCCCACCACTTCAAGGAAGGTATACCATCTCCAAACCCTAGATTCCTATGTATTATAAGATGATTTTGATTAGTAGGATGATATTGTAGCTTGTTGTTTTGATTAGAGTTTGGGAATTGAAATGGTAGTGAAATGGAATGGTAAATGTTGTGGTTTTGATTAAAAGAACTTAAGTATGGTTAAAGTTAAGCTTAGGCATAAGTATGAATGTTAAAATTGAATTGGTTGGGGTTGTTATGATGTGATAAGGATGGATGTTGGTTGTATGTTGGATTTGAGGTTGAATTGGGAGGGTTTTGAATGGTTTAAAATATTGGAAATCGCGTAAACATAGCCGTCGTAACGTCCGATTTTCTTTAGACTGTTTTTGTGCATAACATTAGGACCCGAGAACCCCCTTCTAGATTATGACCATTTCCATGTCTAGATAGCTCATGTTACGAGCTTCGTTTTGATATGTAGTTCGTTCGATTCCGATGCACGGTTTAGGAGAAACGACCGTTTCAAGTAACGGCGTTTCGCGAACGAAACTTTTCCCCTCGCCTTACTTTGAAACATAGGTTAAAGACCAAAAAGGGTTAATTAATGTATGAAACATTTATGGTAAGTGTGCTAGGCAGTTAGTAAGACACTCGCGAAGGAATCGCCTTATAACTCGTAAAGGTTAAATTATTAAAAATGGTGGAGCCGAGGGTACCCGGGTGACTTAAGCAAATCAGTAAGCGCAAAACAAGCGTTAAAGTCTAAGTTAGTTAAAGTATAGATTTACAAGTGACTTTGGTTTAATTCCAACTTACTTGTTGTTTATAGGTTACCAGACTCGTCCCGAGCCTTTTTTCACCCCAAGTCGCTCAGGCAAGTTTTCTACCCGTTATACTGTTGTTGTGATGTATATATGTATATGCATTATCTTGTGATAGATGCATGTTGGTTGATTAGCAAATTTTGCGATATATTGAAGCATGCTGATATGGTATATATATGCATGCCTGTTTCGTATTCTTGCCATATATATCTGTTGGTTCAGTTAATAATACCTATGCTAGAGAATAGCGGTAATTTGCATATACCCTTAGTATAGGGACCCAAAGGTGAAAACATTTTCTAAAACCGGGAGTCGAGGATCCCGAGTAGATTTTATATATATATATGGTTATAGTTCTCAGAAATATTAATCGAATAAGGTTTATTCTATAACTTTATTTTATTAATGAATATTACCTTGAATATTCATTCGAGGACTTATGACTCCTTTACATTATTTATTGGATATTCATTTGAGGATGTATGACTCCTTTATTTTATTTAATGAATATTATTTATAATATTCATTCGAGGTATTATGACTCAGCTTATTTTATTTATTGAATATTATTTGAATATTCATTTGAGGATCTATGACTCCGATTATTTGCTGAGATATATTCTTTATTTTATTAAAGAATAAGGTGTCGATAATCAAACTTATTTTTTATTATTCAAATAAAGATATTACTTTCGTATAAGTATATCTTTGATTATTTGCTATTCATTTCAAGTATAAGTTTTAATACTTCTACTTCAATTATTTTATAAAGATTATTCTTTATGGGAATATTATTTAAATAATAATATTCAGACATTTTCTAAATATTCTGGGGACTGATTTACTTCATTAAATCAGCTTCACTCCAAACATTCTTAAAAATGTTTTGCGAGTCTTCAAAATGATTTTTAAAAGTTAGAGCGGATCCCAAAACTCATTTTTTTAAGATCCTCCTTTCGAAGGGGATTTAAATACTCGCTCAAAACCTGAGGGATCCGGCTCTGTGGTGTGTTTTATATTCGCAACGAGGTTGCTGTTTTGATAAATGAATTGATTACTTACCCAACACTCGAGAAGTAAAATTCTTGGAACAAGTTAATCCATTAACAGGCATCGCCTGGGAAATATCGGTGAGTTCTCCTTTCCAAATAGATACGACTTCTTGGTGGAGCCGTATCAACAAGTTTCTACTTGGGGAAAGTGGGGACGAGCTTTACGTTTCAGAGTCATGGATTTCATCTGAACTAGGAGTGGCGTAAGTGGCCGAGTAGCGCCGGCCCAGCCTTATTATATTGGCCCAAATGGCCTGGAAGTTCCGCTAAGGCGGTCCATTCCTTAGGAGTTCAGTGTTCGGTTGACAAGTAAATCCGACAGGTTCTCCTCTACATGTAGAAAATGGTGGGGTTGTACTACTACGACTGATCATCGTAAGTGGTCTTCCTGGCGCGGCAAACTCCCGTAATGAGTTCATCATCCAATTGGATAATTTCTGCAACACTACCCAGAGCACTTCGATAGAAAGGCTACGGTTGGGCGATTGTTGAGTGTTGGCAGGGTCAAGTTTTCAAAATGATGTTTACATCAAATGAAGTATCTCGTAACTTCATTTTATTTTGATAATATTTTAAAGATTTAATCTATTCAAATCTTGTCTTATAGTCTCATCTATGTGATGAACTTTTGAAGCTAATTTATAACTTGAACGGTGGTAGTTCAAGTAGTATTTGGGAAAGATATAAGTATATTGGGGTATCTTGTAACTTCATCTTTTAAACTTATATCTAATTAATAATTGTCTTATGAATGACAAAGATTTTCAGAAAAACGTTGAGACAAGGTTAGATATATGAGATCACCTTGCAACGATATTTTTTTTATACAGTTATACACTGGGACTTTGTGTATATTATGCATGGAAGAGGACTTCCAATATTTTGAAAAGTATATATGTATATATACATATACTGAATATTTTGCGACTTCATCGCATTAAGATATCAACTTGGTTCATTTCTTTTGACCAAGACTTTCATGAGTACTAAGAGAAGGCTCATATACTATTAATCATTATACATATTATTTTGGTGGGCTTGCTGCTCACCCTTGCTTTCTTCTTTCATCACACAACAATAGATAGAAAGGATGAACAGGACCAAGCTCCCGATTCGCAAGCGATTAGGAGACGTTCCGCAGTTTTCTAGAAGCATTGATGCCGCCGTAGCTGAGGTAGGAGCTACCAATAGGCTAGGCTTTCAACTTCTAATGTACCAGATTATGTATATTTATGAATTGTAATAATGGCAAAGAAATGTAAATTTATTCAGAAAACCTTTTAAGGTGTATTGGCAGATAATTGTGGAATAAAATGACTTGTGGTTATTTTTGGATGTTCATCTCTGAGACTATAACGTGTGGTGTGTGTGTTTATTGTGGGGTCACAGTACAGAGTAGTTGAGTAATTATTAAGATTGGGTGTTATTAAGGGAAATGGAACTCGTGACAACCCGGATCCCCGACCCCGGATTTGGGGGTGTTACAGAAATGGTATCAGAGCTAAGCGTTATAAACCTCAGAGATGATGTGACGTTAAGATAATAAGTTCACTAAGATAATAAGAACTCTTGCCAAGTTCATAGTCGGGCTACCTAACGTAGCACTGACAGTTAAAACCCTTACGGGAACCCTTATAAGTATCGTGATAGTAACATAGTTTGTTCTCGTATAGGGCAGCGGGGCACCAAACCTTGAGGTTCAGGAGCATCAGCATGAGGATGTTTTATTACAAGTTGGAGATCAAATTGTGAATCCGATGGAGTACCCTAATGAGGGACCGGATGAGGTTCAGATAGAGAATGTTGCGGTTGAGGATGTTATTTCGGAAAGGATTGTGGCTGAGGAGGATCTCATGGAGGATCCTGATGAGAATGAAGAAAGGACCGTTGAAGAACAGATGACCGTAGTCAGGGCGACTACCAGAGCAAGAATGGCCACGAGGGTGGCACTAGAGGATGAAGAGTTACCAAGGGCACAAAGGTTAATGAGGGCAGAAAGAGTGGGGCCTTCCACGACCCCAATTATACCAGTATCAGACCCTCTTCCAGAGGCTCCTGTAGACACCCATGAGGTTCCACCAATTCCTGTTCCCTCCCCTGTACAGAGCCCAGCACATACTGAGGGAATGCCACATTTATCTCCTGAACCATTGTCACCTGATACCGTGCTTGGTTATCCATTTGGATCTCCTGGGTCTGCACCACCTGCACCCCATGGACTGCTAGATGCTACCACTCAGGCTTCTCTTATCGTTGATTATCATATGACTTTGGGTGGCCTGTCAGAGGCCCGGAATGTTAGGAGTGATCTGTTGGATCGACTTACTGCACCAAGGATTGAGGGTGGGATACTTCCGGCAGGATTAGCGTATAGCTTGGAAAGGATTGAGGCTACCACCCGTGTTACAGCTAGAGGCCATCTTGAGGGTCAGGTTGATCCAGCTCTACTTGCGACTATCTTAGACCTCATCACCTCTGTGATGGAGCAGGTTAGGGATGTCGTGCGTGCTCGCATCTCTTAATCCATGGTAGTGTGCAGAGCCAGAGCAATCAAGCAAGGGTTTTATGTAGCACCACTTTTGGAGGATTAGCCTAAGTTATGAATGATTAGTTTTAATGACGAGATGACTATCTATGGTAGTACTTTTGGGATAGGAGCGATAAGTTCATATGATGTAATCCTCTTTAATATGTTCAGTTGTTGTACCCTCGAACAAATGGTTATGTATATATTCGTTAATTTCAGTTCAGATCAGTTTGTTTGTGATAAATCACATTGTTAATTGCTCTATTAACACTTAAGAGAGTGTCATGAAGTTTATCGAACTTAAGAATTCATAATTTGCAATCGTGCAAGGACTAAATGAGGGGAAGACTTAAGCAAAGTAAGTAAGACAAATATCCGGAGATTCTCAAAATTTTCCAAGTAATATGCCCCCACAAGGAATAAGATGAAGGGCAAACCTTGAACGTGATAATCAGGGAGGTCGCAATTAAGATATAAAGAACCCGAAATATAATAAAGTGGAAAATAAAGATTTTAAATTAAAAGATGACTCCAATTATGGGGAGTAGGAAGAAATATTTAGACTAAGAAAGCAAAAGTCGAGCGAGATAAGGAGACCCGAGACGGTACTCCTATACGGAAATTCATGAACCTGTCTAAACAGAACTTATATTTTATTCCCAACCACCACCTTGAGGAAACAATGTCGTGTGAAATTCTTTCATGACCTTTAAATCGCTAAGCTCTCAGAGTTCCAAGGAATAGGCTGACCCAGCCGAGGCAAGAGCCTGGCTAAAGGAAATATAGGAATCATTTGAGATTCAAAATGATTGATGAACCACAAAAGACCATTTTTGTCACTTACCCTCCTAAGAGAGAGACCACCCGCTGGTGAAAGACCAAGAAAGGCACGGAGCCAGAGGTTAGAATAAACTGATTTAAGTTCAGTCAATTGTTTTCGGGAAAGTAATTCCCAAAGATAAGGAGATAGTGTAAAAGCTTTAGAGCCAGAACAAAGGCAGACGAGTATGATGAATTATGAATCTAAGATGTAAAAGTTGTCAAGATTCGTTCTGAGGACACGAATCCAGAATGACGGGATGGTTGAAATCAATGCTTATGTAGTGTTGGTTCAGGTAATGGTTGTAATGGAAATGAAAATAAAAAGAAACTGAAGTGGAAAGGAATATAAAGGCGATAGAGTTGGAGGAATGATAAGGAAGATGGGTATGAGGAAACCCTAAAGACTTGTAGCAATAGAAATAGAAAATTATGTAATCGTCAGGATGAGGGTGATTTACCATGAGTTAAAATTGATGGTTGAAGGCATAAGAGATACATATATTTTATCCCCTTTAAGTTGGGAGGATTCAAGGAAACCTTTAGATAGTTCGAAGGATAAATAATAAGACGCGGATAGACTAAGGAGACAAGAAAGTAGGAAAGTAGGAAAATTGGATGAAGGAAGTGACCTTCAATAATGTGAAATGTAAGACCGGTGGCTCGATACTCAGAAAGGGAGACGCCAGGTATGAGAGATATCCCAACATTGAGGTGACTGTTGAGATAAATAACAAAAGTAAATAAGGAATTATTAAGAAGAAGTTCACGTTGAACACGACCAATATCTTCCAGAACATCCATGTTATCATTACCAAATCAGGAAAGAAAAGCGGATGACCCTTGTTATCTTTTGGAGGCCATATGGATTGACCTCAATTTGAATAAGGATGCTATTATGAAGTTAGGTATAGACTATCGAGATGGGAATGATGAATAAGATAATCTATCAAGGATATATGACTTGATTTGTCCAAGGAAGGATGCAAGTACCTTTTAAAGATGGGATTAAGGATATAACTTCGATAACTTAAAATGAATCCTAGGGGAATGCATAAAGGTTGGCATTTCACCCTTAATAGGGACAGTATGAGTTTTGACAGTATGATTTGGAAAGGGTTAATGTAACAACAACCTTTAAGAATCAGTGGAGAAATTTTTCAGAAGTATATAGACAATGGTTCTAGTAATAGTAAATGGTATTTTAATATGCCCTGTATCTAGGGAATACAGGAGGAACGATTGAAGGATAACCTTAGAGGTTTTACAAGGAGAAAGGTAATATTCAAAATTTTCAAGAATAGAAATGTTGATAAAGGAAATATGACGTAATTATAATGTTGCCAAGTGGGGCACGTGTTAAACCACGAGAAAGTATGGATCGAACCAGTAATGGTCGAAATTATTCAGGGCAATTAGGACTTAAGATAAAAGATGTTCTAATTATGATTGAGAGTCAGTCATGACAGTGATTAACCTCTAAAGACTGAGGCAATAACTTATGGAAAAAATGGTGATTTTTTTTTTACTCATCAGATTTTAAGGAAAGCATTTTCACATAAGCTGTGATTGAAATAAGGTAGAAAATTTATTTGGAGGTGGTTAATGTGACATTGACTGTAAGGAAATTTTACTATCAGGAAAGGCGAAAGAGGTGGCCGACACTTTAAAGGTAAGAGGATAATTATAGGCGCTTGTGCCAAAAGAATACAGTGATGATGGTTAAAACTGTGAAGGTTGTATTATGGTTTGGAAGATTGACATTCCTTCTGATGACTGTGCAATACCCAACCGTAATAGTAGTTGGTAAAGGTTTAATTCGTGTAATCGCCATGAACGGGCTATCTATCTTAGAAGGTCCTATCTTGAGATAAGCCAGGACCATATTTCAAAAAGGACTAGACGAACCTTTGAGTAAGTCTTCTATTTAAGGCATATGATTAGAATGGTATTAACCTGCTATCGTTGCTTTGATTGAAACTCTTCTGCAATTTTATCTGCTTCATGTCATGTATGTATGTCAGGATCAGGAGTGTTCTTCATGAATCAGAAATGGTGATTATGTTACCTCCCTAGAAGGATTTGATACGACATGTATGGACTCCGTATGGTTACCTATTAAGACTTCATGGAAAATGAATGACGACAGTAGGTCAGTAGTGGACCATAGTAATGCAGCAATGATTCTGCGAGTAATGAGCTGGTTACAACCGTGAGAGTTGTATTGGAATGGATGTTGAGATTGAGTACCACTAAACGGGTCGTGGTAGTGTATAAGTTATCATTGATAGACTAATTAAGTAGAGTATTTACCTATTGAATATTTATTCCTCCTTATCAATAGAGGGTCGTATGACTATACGAGGAAGGTTGCGATACAAGCATATAATTCTAGTAACGATGATGTCTAGAATGAGATCCCAGATTCGATTTTCAATGTCGAGGGAGTTTCAAAGGTGATTGTGTATAAGCTCGAGGAAGAGCATGGGTCCATAGAATGATGGACGGAATAGCATAAATATTTAAGCATGTGAAATGCGATGCTATAATACTTGATGCTGATATAAATACGTATATGTTTTGTTCTCCTATGACAAACCTCTATAGTTCAGAGGTAGGTTCCAAGCCAGATATTTTGTGGCAGTATATTTTTTTTTTCATATATACAATTCTCTTCAATTCGTTCTTTTCTCTTCTTTTCATTTCATGTAAGCTGAGAAGAACAACCCTTCCAGAAAGGGGAGGTATTGCCGAATGACTATCTATCTGTGTGATAGAAACCTAGTAGGATACCATCTATTGTTTAATTGCTTGTCAAGTACTAAAGGCTGGCCACCTTCTGTACTAACTATGCGATATAACAAGTGTTCATGATCATAGTGATCTCTCAATAAATTCTTTTACTTCTATATCGAAAATAGAAACAGCTGAAAAAGGAGTAATAAAGTTGTGGTAGTATTCGGAATGGAAACACATTCGTGATACTAAGGTTGGCATGGTTATTAAAAGGTTATAAAACGCTAACGAGCAAAAGTATAACCAGTATAATATTAGGAACGGAAGGTGATAGCGATTACGAACTGGAAAGAATGGGTATTGAGAAGCAAAAGCTCTAATGCTAAAAGCTATAATGAGAGTCTGTGCAATAGACTTGAAAGAATTTGGAATGATCACTTAACGCGGATTAAGTTATATCACGACAATAGATTGTATGTCAGTATTGGGATATCGCCTTATGAGATCCTAGAGGGAAGACAATGTCGATCTCCCTTATGTTAGGATGAAGTTGTAGAGCGCAAGATGCTCGGACCCGCAGTAGTCCAAAGGACCAGGGATATAATAGATCTAATCAGAGGACGACTGGTAGTAGCCAGGAAGGACATAAGAAGTATGTCGATTTGACACGAAAGGACAAAGAATAGGAAGGAGGCAACCTTGTATTGTTAAAAGTATTCCCTTGAAAAGAATTAATGAGATTCGGAAAGAAAGGAAAGCTAAGTCCACCAATTGTTGGACCCTTGGATATATTAAGAAGTATTGGGAAGTTAGCATATGAGCTAGCCTTACCCCAGAACATGTAGCAAGTCATAACGTGTTTCACGTATCAATGTTAAGGAAGTGTAATTCGGATGCCAGATAAATAGGGGCATAGGAGCGCATAGACATGCAACCAGACATAACCTATATGGAGCAACCAGGAAGGGTATAGATTAAGAAGGAACGAGTGCTTAGGAGAAGGGTTATCAAACTAGTAAGAGTTTGATGGTAGAACCACAATGTGGGAAAATTTACTCGAGAGTTAGAGAGTGCAATGCTAAGAGAGTATCCCTATTTATTTTCAATTTGATTCCGGGACGGAATCCTTTTAAGGAGGGGAGACTGTAATAACCCCCAAAATTTTGAACTTTTTGTAACCCTTGTGAATAGTGTTTTAGCTGAATGAGAAAACTTTTCATGCCACACTATGTAGGGGTTCTGATATGGATATTCTGAGATTTTATTAGTACTTTATATGGGATATAAGTTTATGTAAAGATCGTCAGAATCCAATTCCCGAACACTTGGATTTTTCCCGGAAATCCACTAGATACGGAGAGAATTGAGTATAAGGTAACAGGATAAAAAAAAGGATTTAAATTAAAGGATTATGATAGAGGATCATAAAAGGAAATATAATGTATTGAGAAAGGTTAAGGGAACCTAAGTAATAAGATCCCGGGTATGATCCTTCAAACGATAAACGAGAACGAAAGTTAAGCGAACCGTATAACAGATCAGCGGTCATTAGGCAAACGATTAGGAAGTTAATCAAGGGGATTAGTGGGGATGATGTCATCCAACCAATAGAAAGAGGACAAGGAGGGGAGAATGACATCATGAGGATGACACAAGCATGTCATGGGAAGGAAGGAGGTGTGGTTGAATGAGAACCACACAAATTCAAGGGCAACAAGGTAATTGACTAAATCAAACACAAAAACAAAGCAACCAAGCCAAGTAAAATCATTTTCATCAAAATCAAAAAGAACCAAGGCTTGTTCTTGAAGAAGCTCTCGGCTTTTTACTATTCAAAAGAGCAAGAAATTCAAAATCAAAGATCCAAGCTTCCTAAATTGGTGAGTTAATTCCCTAATCATCTTCATGCTTAGTTAGGGCTATATCATGAGTTTAAGCCATCAATTCCTTCTCCATCTTCTTCATTTAATCAAAGAAGAAGACTATGAATAGTGTTTTCAAGTTTTTAACTTGAAGTTTTTCTTGTTTTCCTTGAAGATCCAAGCATTCCTAAGACTTCTCAAAGCTTCTTAAGGCTTCCTAGCTCCTCCCACCACTTCAAGGAAGGTATACCATCTCCAAACCCTAGATTCCTATGTATTATAAGATAATTTTGATTAGTAGGATGATATTGTAGCTTGTTGTTGTGATTAGAGTTTGGGAATTGAAATGGTAGTGAAATGGAATGGTAAATGTTGTGGTTTTGATTAAAAGAACTTAAGTATGGTTAAAGTTAAGCTTAGGCATAAGTATGAATGTTAAAATTGAATTGGTTGGGGTTGTTATGATGTGATAAGGATGGATGTTGGTTGTATGTTGGATTTGAGGTTGAATTGGGAGGGTTTTGAATGGTTTAAAATATTGGAAATCGCGTAAATATAGCCGTCATAACGTCCGATTTTCTTTAGACTGTTTTTGTGCATAACATTAGGACCCGAGAACCCCCTGCTAGATTATGACCATTTCCATGTCTAGATAGCTCATGTTACGAGCTTCGTTTTGATATGTAGTTCGTTCGATTCCGATGCACGGTTTAGGAGAAACGACCGTTTCAAGTAACGGCGTTTCGCGAACGAAACTTTTCCCCTCGCCTTACTTTGAAACATAGGTTAAAGACCAAAAAGGGTTAATTAATGTATGAAACATTTATGGTAAGTGTGCTAGGCAGTTAGTAAGACACTCGCGAAGGAATCGCCTTATAACTCGTAAAGGTTAAATTATTAAAAATGGTGGAGCCGAGGGTACCCGGGTGACTTAAGCAAATCAGTAAGCGCAAAACAAGCGTTAGAGTCTAAGTTAGTTAAAGTATAGATTTACAAGTGACTTTGGTTTAATTCCAACTTACTTGTTGTTTATAGGTTACCAGACTCGTCCCAAGCCTTTTTTCACCCCAAGTCGCTCAGGCAAGTTTTCTACCCGTTATACTGTTGTTGTGATGTATATATGTATATGCATTATCTTGTGATAGATGCATGTTGGTTGATTAGCAAATTTTGCGATATATTGAAGCATGCTGATATGGTATATATATGCATACCTGTTTCGTATTCTTGCCATATATATCTGTTGGTTCAGTTAATAATACCTATGCTAGAGAATAGCGGTAATTTGCATATACCCTTAGTATAGGGACCCAAAGGTGAAAACATTTTCTAAAACCGGGAGTCGAGGATCCCGAGTAGATTTTATATATATATATGGTTATAGTTTTCAGAACTATTAATCGAATAATGTTTTTTCTATAACTTTATTTTATTAATGAATATTACCTTGAATATTAATTCGAGGACTTATGACACCTTTACATTATTTATTGGATATTACTTGGATATTCATTTGAGGATGTATGACTCCTTTATTTTATTTAATGAATATTATTTATAATATTCATTCGAGGTATTATGACTCAGCTTATTTTATTTATTGAATATTATTTGAATATTCATTTGAGGATCTATGACTCCAATTATTTGCTGAGATATATTCTTTATTTTATTAAAGAATAAGGTGTCGATAATCAAACTTATTTTTGATTATTCAAATAAAGATATTACTTTCGTATAAGTATATCTTTGATTATTTGCTATTCATTTCAAGTATAAGTTTTAATACTTCTACTTCAATTATTTTATAAAGATTATTCTTTATGGGAATATTATTTAAATAATAATATTCAGACATTTTCTAAATATTCTGGGGACTGATTTACTTCATTAAATCAGCTTCACTCCAAACATTCTTAAAAATGTTTTGCGAGTCTTCAAAATGATTTTTAAAAGTTAGAGCGGATCCCAAAACTCATTTTTTTAAGATCCTCATTTCGAAGGGGATTTAAATACTCGCTCAAAACCTGAGGGATCCGGCTCTGTGGTGTGTTTTATATTCGCAACGAGGTTGCTGTTTTGATAAATGAATTGATTACTTACCCAACACTCGGGAAGTAAAATTCTTGGAACAAGTTAATCCATTAACAGGCATCGCCTGGGAAATATCGGTGAGTTCTCCTTTCCAAATAGATACGACTTCTTGGTGGAGCCGTATCAACAAGTTTCTACTTGGGGAAAGTGGGGACGAGCTTTACGTTTCAGAGTCATGGATTTCATCTGAACTAGGAGTGGCGTAAGTGGCCGAGTAGCGCCGGCCCAGCCTTATTATATTGGCCCAAATGGCCTGGAAGTTCCGCTAAGGCGGTCCATTCCTTAGGAGTTCAGTGTTCGGTTGACAAGTAAATCCGACAGGTTCTCCTCTACATGTAGAAAATGGTGGGGTTGTACTACTACAACTGATCATCGTAAGTGGTCTTCCTGGCGCGGCAAACTCCCGTAATGAGTTCATCATCCAATTGGATAATTTCTGCAACACTACCCAGAGCGCTTCGATAGAAAGGCTACGGTTGGGCGATTGTTGAGTGTTGGCAGGGTCAAGTTTTCAAAATGATGTTTACATCAAATGAAGTATCTCGTAACTTCATTTTATTTTGATAATATTTTAAAGATTTAATCTATTCAAATCTTGTCTTATAGTCTCATCTATGTGATGAACTTTTGAAGCTAATTTATAACTTGAACGGTGGTAGTTCAAGTAGTATTTGGGAAAGATATAAGTATATTGGGGTATCTTGTAACTTCATCTTTTAAACTTATATCTAATTAATAATTGTCTTATGAATGACAAAGATTTTCAGAAAAACGTTGAGACAAGGTTAGATATATGAGATCACCTTGCAACGATATTTTTTTTATACAGTTATACACTGGGACTTTGTGTATATTATGCATGGAAGAGGACTTCCAATATTTTGAAAAATATATATGTATATATACATATACTGAATATTTTGCGACTTCATCGCATTAAGATATCAACTTGGTTCATTTCTTTTGACCAAGACTTTCATGAGTACTAAGAGAAGGCTCATATACTATTAATCATTATACATATTATTTTGGTGGGCTTGCTGCTCACCCTTGCTTTCTTCTTTCATCACACAACAACAGATAGAAAGGATGAACAGGACCAAGCTCCCGATTCGCAAGCGATTAGGAGACGTTCCGCAGTTTTCTAGAAGCATTGATGCCACCGTAGCTGAGGTAGGAGCTATCAATAGGCTAGGCTTTCAACTTCTAATGTACCAAATTATGTATATTTATGAATTGTAATAATGGCAAAGAAATGTAAATTTATTCAGAAAACCTTTTAAGGTGTATTGGCAGATAATTGTGGAATAAAATGACTTGTGGTTATTTTTGGATGTTCATCTCTGAGACTATAACGTGTGGTGTGTGTGTTTATTGTGGGGTCACAGTACAGAGTAGTTGAGTAATTATTAAGATTGGGTGTTATTAAGGGAAATGGAACTCGTGACAACCCGGATCCCCGACCCCGGATTTGGGGGTGTTACAGTTACATCACTTACGGGAAGAATTAATGAAGCAAGAACAAGTTCAGAAGATTGACAAGAAAAAATTCTTCCAACCTACCTTTGACAGAGTTGCTTATATTGAGAAGACTCAAGAGTCACAACAAGCTCAGATTGATGATATTCTGAAAAATCAAGCTTCTCAGCAATCTCAACTTAATGAAATCCAAGCCTCAGTGGAATTGCTTGTCTCTCTTCTCTTACCTGCTGATGCCAAAAGGGGGAGAAAGTAATTAAGTCCAAATGCAAAACTGATAATACACTGAAGGGGAAGGATGATGAAAAGGATGATCAAGGAAACCCTGGAATGGGTAGAGGTCATAGTCGAGGTAGAGGTTTCTCATCAAGAAAAGCTGAAATCACAAGTCACAGGACAAGTTCTGATACTGGAAAAAGAATTAGTTTTGCTACTGGTAAAAGAATAAGTTCTGATGAACTTTTAGATCTTGATGAAGAAATGTCAAGATAGTTATTTCTTCAGGAAAATCCAGGAATGGACTTGGAGAGTTTAATGGAAGAAGAAGCCAGACTGAAATCAGAAAAAGTCACATCTAAATCTGAAGCTTCTGGTAAAAAGACTCTTCCAAAACTCAAGGGCATTGTGATAAAAGAAAGGACAAATTCTGAAGCAACCATGGCTGAATCACAACCGCAGATAGATCCAAGATCCAAGGGTAAAGAAAAAGTTGGTGAACCTATCAAGGTTTATGTGCCTTCTGTGGATGAAGAAATAAGTGATGAAAAGGATGATCTTGCTCTGACTTCAAGAAAAGTTTTTAAGACAACCTCTGACATGGCTCAAGTTGTTCAGAGTCAAGAGACAGTAAGTTCTGATATTTCGAAGAAGCAAGTAACCTCTGACATAGCTCAAGTTAACTTGATATCAAAAGATAAATCAAAGAAACTCCTACCAGGATTCACTAAAGCAAAACAGACTCAACCTTTGAAGACTGCTGCAAGTGGTTTTGAAGCAAGAGTAGTTACTGGAAAGGAAGCAAGAGATAAAACTGGATTGGGAAGTGCTGATGAAAGAAGAATACAGAACACTACCAATGATCCAACTTCCTTGAGTGAACCAGGTATTGGAGCAACTTCTGAGAGATTGAATCAACTGGAATCTGTACAAATGGTTTACCATACCTACTTGAAAGAACACATCTTGTTGTACTTCATGACAGATGGTAGGGTTTATCATATAAGGCAAAATGCCATTCCATTGAAGTATTTTGAAGAACTGGAGCATGTACTATTCTTACTCCAAGTGAATGACAGATTAACAGAAAGTGCTGCAAACTATTTGAAGGATCAGATTCAGAGACAGAAAAGGCTTTATTCTGTTAAGTCTGACAACACATATCTTCCAAAGTACAGAGATCACAAGGGTGATATAGTTGAAATGAAGCCCAACACTGCTAAGATTATAATTACCTTTCTGGGTTACAGGGCTGTGGAATTCAATCTTGAGTCTGATAAGGCATATTTGATCAGACTGGATCAGGATATAAGAAAAGCTAAGATTAATGATCTCAGGGCTGCAATCTTTCAAATTGGTGAAGATACTGCAGAACTTAAAGATGCTAAAAGGAGGATGATTGATGAACTCAGATATGCTGAGAGATGTTTGTTGAAGAACTATCTCAGAACAACTCCTGACATCAGAGAGATCAGAAGATGAAGCCAAGTCAAGATCTACAACTGCTTAAATTCTGATATTTGTACAGACTGAAGTTGTTATCAGAAATTAAAGATTGGTAAAGCTTTAAGGACTGTAAGTTGTAGTTATCTAGTCTAATTCTCATGCATTTGTACTTAATGTTTTTGACATCATCAAATATCTGTTAAAATTGTATATTATACTAATTTACAAGTTGGGGGAGATTGTTAGATATATTTGATAATGTCATGGCTAAAATGATTTATGTTTAGTTTTCAGATCTTACTTAAACAGGATAAATCAGTACTTACTGGAAGTCGGGACTTAAGGATATCAGTACTTATATTATCAGGAGATAATCATCAGAAGATGGATATGAGAACTTAAGTACTAAGGACGTTCTGATAAGGACAGCAGCTGATTAAAGGAAAGAAGATCGAGACAAACATAAGAAGAGATATGCATAAAGAAGGAATTCTATGAAAAATAGAATACTTGGAAGAAAAGATATCTGATTGATATATTTTAGGAAGCAGAATTATATTCCATATCAATTAACAATTATCTTGTAACTGTGTAGTATATAAACACAGACATAGGGTTTACACTATAAGTGTTATCGTTATCGAAAATATTATTCATTGTAACCCTAGTAGCTCTCGTGATATTTGTTCATCACTAAGAGGTAACAGTTCTATACTGTAACAGAGTTTATTGTTTCAATAAAGTTTGTTTTCTGTTACTTGAGATATTAAAGTTAGATTTGATTGTACTTTACACTGTATTCACCCCCTCTACAGTGTTTGTGTGTGTGACCTAACAGGACCTACAGACGAAAATTATGGAATTTTCTCAAAGGCTTACTCCATTGGATACCACTGGGTTTTCAGACGGAGGAAAGGAATGAAATTTATGCAGGTACAATTTTTCTCGAAGATTTTAAGACAACTATATGATTCTAGATTATATAGTCATACGGTGGTTTGTACTAATGATACATATATCCGGAAATCACAGAGATCATAAAGGCAGGAATTGCGGAGGTCATAGAGAATAGTGGGGACATACAAACATCTCAGTTACATACAATAAAGTTGGAACCTCAGGACAGAATGTAAGAGTTACTGATAGCTGAATCAGAGGAAGCTCATGTAGAAGTACTTGAGGGACTGGACGTCAAGACAGTGTTTCACTTTTCAGGGAAGTTTAGTCACATCAGATTCACAAGGAGTACATAAGCTATATCCAACGATCAAGCCTATTTATTCTGAAGCAGAGACTCTTATAGATTCAGTTCAAGAGGTGATTGCAAGATTGAGATTGGGACATAAACAAGATTTGATAGCTACAGGTATGACAAGCAATATGTGTCAAGTAATTATCAGGGATTTTGCTACAACAGAACAAGAAGCTTGACAAACAAGGATGAGTAGGGATTCAGTTGAAGAGTTATGACAAAGGTGGAATGTTTTCTTACGGAAGCAGCCAGCCAAAACTTATAGTGCATGGGAAAGAGTTGGGATGGATCAGATGATGAGAATCATGAATATCTTGCTTTCATAGCAATCTCTGGAGATGGTCCAACTCACATATCTCAGGTTTCAATTTCTTGAACCACTGCAATATTTTGCTCTTAATATTCAATGCATGATAAGATCTTGGTGTTTAAATGTTTAACACTCGCACAAGTCTGACAACATCACACATAGATAATGTTGAACTAGTTCACTATAATATTTTTCTGGTAACTAGGATTGATGTTTAACTTGTGCATGTTACTTTAGGTGATCTTAATATGTGTTTGAATATTTGTTGAACATGATTTATTGCTTTAGTGAGATATATGTTTTCCAGCATTTAAGACCTTTATTTATGCTTACTCTCTGTATATTGTTTTAATGTAAATTATTCATTTGATCTGAATTGTTTGTTAAGATGTGTTAGTTTTATAATTGGATTGAGACAACAAGATGAGATTCACCAACATGATTGGACTAGATAGAATTAGTGATTTAATTATTAATTATTTTTGTTCCATATCATGCCTGTCTTGCTTAATTCTTATGCATAATGTTTCTGAATGAATTCCATGTATTCCCAATGCAATGCTTGTTTATTTCTATGCTATGAATGCATCTCTTAGTACTTGCATTAATTATAGAAGAAGCATGTTTAGAATTACAATAGGGCAAAGACTGCTAGTCCTCCTTATACAAGGTTGGAATCAATTTTCCCCTAGCCTAGAAACAAATTTGTCAAGGGTATTGAAATGGAGAAAATGGTCAGTCAAAGATAAGAATTAACATGATAAGGTTGCAGCTGTTGTTATCTCTTTTTATAGTAATATCTCTAATCCATATAGACCCAAACTGATAAGTTGGGTACCACGAACTGTTAATCCATTTATGAGTGCAGAGCATAACAGGTTAATTGATTCATATATATATATATATACTTGGTAATTCATACTCAAGGCATATGATCAAAGAAACAGCCTCACAATCAAATATGATTAAAAAAAGCTATTCCGTCAATAATCTTTGGAGATGACATCAAAGGTTTTCATCACGGGGCAAGCTATGAAGAAAAAGGGATATCATGTATTCAACAATTGTTATCACTGATAACAACTAATCATTGAAGTCACTGATAATAGTCGAAGCATCTTTCTTGCTGAAGAATTAAAGCACAAATCCTCTTATCAGACAGTTCTGCATCAAAGGACAAAATGTCAATTCAATGATGAATTAGTGTCTCATCTGAAGTAGGAAGGTTGAGAAGCTTGCTCTTGTTAGAGTAAGGAAAGGAAATGCTCGTGGCTAGACTGGAATCTCAGGAAAGGTGAAGTAAATGGTTTCTACTGTAAAGCTTCATCTGACAAAAGTTTAGCTATGACATTAGAATCTTTCACCCTTGAACATCATCTCAAGGAACTCTTTTGTAAAAAGGGATTAGTGAGAGGACTACCTTATCTGGAATTCAGAAGATGATAAATGTGAGGCATGTCAGAAAGAGGAGTCAAAGACAACATCACATCAAAGTGAAAATATACCTTAATGATAATTGATGACTACTCTTTAAACAAAGTTGTTGTTCATGCATTCTCAAGACAGGACATCATACATGGTGATTGATCATATCAGAAGATCAAGCTGGAAGCAACTGTAAAAGAAATGATCTTGTGGTCAGATAATGGGACTGAATTTAAGAAGCAGTTTTGATTAATATTTGTAACATCAAGAATATTTTGAGACAATAATCAGTAGGAACTCCGTGTCAGAATGGAGTGGTACAAAGAAAGAAATAGAACTTGATTAAAGCTATAAGAGAAATATCAAGCTAATCAAGACTTTTTAAATACCAAAGGGCTGAAGCAGTCAATATAGTTTGCTATAAGTAAGATCAAGCCTCGATCAGGATGTATACATTAAGGCCACTAATGAGTTAATGGCCAACAGAAGCAAACATTGAATAACCTGAAAGTGTTTGGAGAGAATATTCTACAGGAGCAAATAATGAAATGTTTTTAGTTGTTTGAAGATCTTGGTATTTTCAGCTAAGACTTGTAAGGATATTCTTCATGGCTACTCAAGGGAGTTTACAATCTACAGGGCATTTGTGGTTGATCAACAGAAGATGATTGAAAGTCTAAGTGCACAGTTCAACAACTCCATGCTTTAAGATGTTAAAGGAGAAATTAATGAAATTGATTATTCATATCCAAGTAGTGGAATGGCAGTGTATAAAACAACTCATTATTTCAATGAAGCCAGTCAGCAAGGGTAAGGATTTTCAGGAAATCTCAGCAACAGCTTAAGGGGAACAATAGAAGGATCAAATAGTCAGACACAACACCATATTGAAAATCAAGATGACACTACAAGAACATATCTACTGAGACAAAGGGTTTGATGTCAATATTATTCCCAGAGTCTAGTTCTTAAGTTATCCAAATGGTGGAGTAATGACTAGCTGGGCTACTGAGTGTGAATGATTACTTCTCTAGTTTTCTATTTGAATAAGGAACTGAGAAAGTTACAGAAGCTCTGATAGATCCGGATTGATTGGGAGATTGCAAAGCAAGATGAACTCAATCAGTCAGCAAGTAGATTGTAGGGAAGCCGGTATCCAAAACAAATGACAATCTTGTAATTGGTACAAGGATAACCAGAAGTCAAAACTGGATGACAATGGCATTGTTATGAGGAACAAGGCCAAACTAGATGCTAGGTTATTATCAGGAGGCAGTATCTAACAAAAAGCACCAATGATGAAACTTGAGGATATTATGACATATCAGGCACCTGTTGCACATTCTACCTGGAATTGGACTCTGGTTAATGTGAACAAGTGTACTCCTGGTTGGTGAATCAAAGGAAGTAGTCAATGCACAATAGTTCATGGACTTTGCAGTTGCAGATCTATTGGACTCTGTATATCTCTTCTTTACAAGCTCACTTCAGGATGGTATGAAATGGTATACTACTCAAGAAATCATCAAGGACATGGAATGGCACTCTAATTACAGTTGTAGTTAAATATGAATTAGTAGAGTCGTCATATTTATAACTCTCTTATCACTAGGTACAAACATAATGTTATATATGTGTAGTGATATAATTATAATGTTATATGTTGGTCTACTAACAAAGACTTGTGCAAGATTATTTGTTAAGTAATTGCAGAGTAGGTATGGGGGAGCATGTTGAAAAAGTTGCAATTATATTTGGAATTACTACAAGCATGCCAAAAGAATATGTCTTTTAGAAGCTCAAGTAAACCAAAAGAATGATGGCAATACAAGTAAGTTAAGGATCTTCTGAAGATGTAAAATTTGGAAGATTCTGAACATGCCAAGACTACTTACCAATTGAAACCAGTAAAGCTTGATTAGTGAAACTCAGGTATAATGACAAGCTATAGAGTTATAACAAGCTCACTTTTTTATTCAAATGCTAATAGACAACATGTAATGTTCTCAAGATGCCAATGTGCAAGTTTCCAAGTGGATCCTAGAGAATCCAATCTTATAGTTATTAACAAGATTATTAGATATCTTAAGGGACTATCAACTCTTGGAGTAAAGTACCCTAAAGATATTGTGCTTAACATGTTTGTCTATATAGATATAGATTACGCAGGTTGTAAGAAAGACAGGAGAAGCATCTCTGAAGCTGTCAACTTAGGTGACAGGAGAAGCATCTCAGGAAGCTGTCAACTTCATGGAAGAAGATTGATTTCTTATTATGATAAGAAATAACTTCATATCAAACAACTCTGTGGAACACTTTATGACAAGGCACCTTCACACCAGGTGTTAGATATATTTGATAATATCATGACTAATATGATTTGTGTTTAGTTTTCAGATCTTACTTAACAGGACAAATCAGTACTTACTGAAATCAGCACTTACTGGAAGTCGGAACTTAATGATATCAGTACTTAAAATTATCAGGAGATAATTATCAGAAGATGGATATCAGAACTTAAGTGCGGAAGACTTTCAGATAAGGAAGGCGGCTGATTGAAAGGAAAGAAGATCAAGACAAACGCAAGAAGAGATATGCATGAAAAAGGAATTCTATGAAAAATAGAATACTTGGAAGAAAAGATAACTAGTTGATATATTTTAGGAAGCATAATTATATTCCATATCAATTAGAGATTATCCTGTAACTGTGTAGTATATAAACACAGACATAGGGTTTACACTATATATGTTATCATAATCGAAGTTATTATTTATTATAACCCTAGCAGCTCTCGTGATAATTTGTTCATCACTGAGAGAGGACAATTCCATATTGTAACAGTGTTTAATAAAGCTTGTTTTCTGTTACTTTTGTTCTTTAATTCGATTTGATTGTGATAAACACTGTATTCAACCCCCTTCTACAGTGTGTGTGACCTAACAAGTGGTATCAGAGCAGATCTGTTAACACACAAATAGTTTAAGATCCGGAAACAATCATGTCTGAAGAAGAATAAACTCCAACCAAGCCCACCAAAACTGAAGAACCTCCAAAGACTCAAATCCATAGTCGATATGAGGCTATTAGAGTTCCCATACTAAAACCATCTGAATATTCCATATGGAAGGTGAGGATGTCTATGTTTCTGGAAGCTACTGATCCAGAATACCTTAACAGAATCAATGAAGGACCACACAAGCCAACCAAACTCTTTGTTGTAGTTGCAGTTGAACCAGCAAAGTCTGTACCAAAGGAGAAGAGTGATTACACTACTGAAGATATCTCATCAATTGCTAAGGATGCTAAGGTACGACACTTGCTGTATAGTGCCATTGATAATGTAATGTCAAACAGGGTAATCAACTGTAAGACTACAAAGGAGATATGGGATGCTTTGGAGACAAGATGCCAGGGAACCGATTCAATTAAGAAGAACAGGAAGACTATACTCACTCAAGAGTATGAGCACTTTGACTCAAAGCCTGATGAGTCATATACTGGTTATATGACAAATTTGTCAAACTCTTGAATAATTTGTCACTAGTTGACAATGAATATGATCTTGAGGATTTAAATCTTAAATTCCTGTTAGCACTTCCTGAAAGTTGGGATTTGAAGGCCACCACTATAAGAGACAACTATAATCTTGAAGAAACAACTCTTGGTGAAATTTATGGGATGCTCAAGACTCATGAACTTGAGATGGAACAAAGAAACAAGAGAAAAGGAAGAAAGTCAAGGACAGTTGCTCTTAAGGCTAAGGAGGAATCCCCCAAGCAGCTGCCTCACGGAAAGGCAAGGGAAAAGCTCTCATCACAAAGTCTGATACTGAATCATCAAGTTCTGATACTGATGATGACTCTGAAACTGAAAGCTTACCTGAAATGGATCCTGATGAAGAGATGATGAAGCTGTGTGCTCTTATGGTGAAAGGAATCATAAGGATTGCATACAGGAAATTCAGAAAAGAAAAGAAGTTTTCCAGGAAAGGTGCAAGTTCTGATAAGAAGAGTTTCAAAAAATCTGAAGGCAAAGGAGGAAAGTCTGACAGAGGAGATTACACAAATGTCAAATGCTACAACTGTGGCGAGAAAGGCCACATATCTCCTGATTGCAAGAAAGTGAGGAGTGACAAAGGCAAGGCTCTTGTCACAAAGAAGAAAAGCTGGATAGACACTTCAGATTCTGAAAGTGAGGTGAACTATACCTTGATGGCAAATGCTGATAGCAGTTCTAATGCTGCTGAGTTAAAGGTACCTCAAACTACTTATGCCTTTCATACTGATGATATTAATGAGTTGAGAAGATATCTTAAAATCATGTTCATTAGTTATAGAGATCAAACTTTAACATGTGAAAGATTAACTTCTGAAAATCTTGCTTATAAGAAGAGGAATGATTATTTAGAAAAAGAGTTAGTCATGTTCCATCAAACTCAGAAAGATAGAGATGATGCCTTTTATGTTAGGGATGAAATAATTTAAATAAATAAATCTCTAAAAACTGAGTTAGAAAAGGAAAAAGAGATTATCAGGACTTGGACTAACTCTGGCAGAACAACTCATAATTTATTAAGTAGTGGAAACTGGAAAGAAGGCTTAGGTTATGGAGATGATAAGAATGATAAGGGAACTGTAGAAATTGAGCCTGTAGTTGTTAAACAAAAGCCAAAGGTAAATCCTGTTAAGTTTGTAGCTATAAAGTCTGATATTGATAAATCAGAAGTTAAAGAGAAGTCAACTTTTGACAAACCAAAACAAGATAAGCCAACTGAAGTTAATATAGGCTTAATGACAAAGAAGCAGCTTAAGCATAAGCTGAAAGATGTTAAGAATATAAACAAGGTAAATCCACCTAGGAAAAATAGGAATGGAAAGGAAGGTGTGAATAAAAGTAATAATTATAAACCTGTTCCTAATGCTCCTAGAAAGAAATGTTATAACTGTGGAATTTCTAACCATCTGGCTTCTTTTTGCAGGAAAAATAAGAACATAAACTCCTTACCTTCAAAGTCAGGAGTTAAGAGTCAGTCTGTTAGATACAGACCACAAAATCCTTGTTTTCATTGTGGTAGTTCATGGCATTCCATTTATACTTGTAAGGAATATCATAGTTTGTACTATGATTATTATCAAATAAAACCTTCTTTAAAGATAGTTAGCATTGTTCCTTCTAGTGTAAATTCTGATTCAAAGTCTGATAGTGTAAATGCTGATAAAAAAAATGTTAACATAAACTCTGATGCTAAATCCGCTGCAAATGTTAACAAACTTAATAAGGCCAAAGGATCCAAGAAAGTCCGGGTCCTTAAAACTAATCATTAGTGGTCTTTGTGATTGCAGGGCAACAGGACAAACATCCTAGTTCTGGACAGTGGATGTTCAGGATATATGACTGCAAATAAAGCCCTGCTATCAGACTTTGTGGAGAAAGCTGGCCCAAGTGTTTCTTATGGAGATGGCAACATGGGAAAAACTTTGGAATATGGCAATATCAATCTGGGGAATTGTTATTTCTAGAGAACTAACAATGAGATTTACAGAAGGGGGGTTGAATGTAAATCTCAAAACTTTTTCAAGTTTTGAGCAGTTTATAAAGACTGTGTGTTCAAGATGAACAAGTGTGTGAATTGCTTTAAGCTGATACAGACAGATATATATTCAAACACAAATGTAAAGAACACAATAAACCTTTAAAAACGTTTCTGGTGGATTTGTTGTTCCACCAGAGATGGTATTTCAGAAATTCTGTGATCTAAGAATTTGATCACAGCTGCATCCTAGTACAAACTAGATAATTTTTCTCTCAAGATTTTTCTAAACAGCTCTGGAAAAATTCTTATCTAATTACTAGCTACTACTTGGTTTATGTATTACCAAGTTTACAAGTGAAGACAAGGATATATAAAATAATAAAGTAAGATCTCCACTTGTTTCTTCTCCAGTTCACTCCAGTACTTTGTTGACTTAATGTCTCTTTATACTAGAGTAGAACGGCTGCTTTTTCTGATGTTCCTGAAATTAGGCTGCCACATTTCAGTTATCTCTGTTCACCCACGTGCCTCTGTTTGTAGGTACAACTACCAGTTATCAACGGTTAATCAACAGAACATCCGTTGAAGCTTTCATCCGTTGATGCACTCATCCGTTGAAGGATGTTATCCGTTGAAGCTTTAGAGACATCCGTTGAAGCTTAGCTTCTCATCCGTTGAAGGTCTTTAAGTCATCCGTTGATACCATTTCATTTATACAAAATTACAAGGCATGAAATATTTACAATTGGCCTTCCTATCTGCATATCTTCTAGTAGTCAACATGACTCATAGTTTCTCTCAACTTCTAAGAATTACATCTTAAATACAGAGACTGAAATATGCTACAACACTAGACTTATTTCTAAGTAAAGCTACACCATCAACGGATAGCCAAAGTGGTCTTATCCGTTGAGGCTACAGACACTGAATTTCTACTTAAGTGTTTTGTTAAACATATCATCAAACTAATGCACATATTTTCCTAACAATCTCCCCCTATTTATGTCTATAAGAATTGTAGGCATAAATTCAAGTTTAACTTGATGATAACAAAACACTTAACAGATATATGAATTGAAACTAAGTAGAAATTTGAAAATGCTGCAAAAATGTATGTACTAGGAGGAAATTGAAGATTTACAGTATTTCCAAGGATACTCCTTTAGCCTGAGCAAATCATCTTTTTCTTCTTTGTTCCCTGGTTTTCTTTCCTAGCCCTTTGTCATTTTCCTCAATTTGGAGTTGGAGTTGTCTGAAGAATTCAGCTTCATCTTCAACACTGATATCCAACTTAGATTGCATTTCCTTGAGAGTTTCATTGCTGGCAATCTTGAGTTGGTCTTCAAGTCTGAAAAATCTTCTGACTCCTTTATCATCTCTGAATTCCATCAACCAATGAGGTGATTTGTGAATTGTAATTCCCCTTTCTTGAATGAGTAAAGTCCTGGGTAAAGCATTGGGCTCCCTCCAAGTTTTCCTTATATTGGCAATCTTGTTGAGAATTTCAGTCTTGGCAGTTCTGGTAAAGCCAGAATCCTTTTGTATAGCTGAAAAGACTCTAATCAAGGTAGAGTAGCCTTCATTCAGAATCCTGTGGAGAGGCCATGTTCTTTCCCCAGCTCCTTTGTATCTGAACACTAATCTCTCTGGTAGCTGTCTGTAAGCAGCTATTCCTCTTACATCCTCCAGCTCATCCAGATAGAGTTCAATGTCTGAAATTTCTTTTATGTCACAGATGTGAACATAATCATCTTTAGAAATGGATGGCTTAGGCTTAGGCTTTTGTTTTTGAGTGAATTTCTTAGAGGTTATGGGAGGTGTAGATTTGGGTTTTCTTTTCTGTTTCTTTGGTAGTGGAAGAGTGGTTAGAAAGGTAGGCAATTTGATGGTGTCCCAATCAATAGGTTCCTCTTTTGGAATGATTGGTTCACCATGGATGTTTATAGTGGGATTAGCAACAAGAGGTTCAGGTATGGAAGGTAGTGGTTTAGATATAGATTTGGTTACTTCAGTATTATCTTCACTCCTTCTATGTGCATTGGCCTTTCTTCTGGTTCCCTTCTGCCATTCCTCTCTTTCTTCCATACTCTCACCAAATATACTCCCAAAAACCTCATCTAGGTTTGCAATCTTATCTTCACCCCTGACTTCAATTCCTTTCTCTTCTTCAACTTGACTTGACTTTAGCTGTTGTTCAAGCTTTGCTTGTGCTCTTTTGTCAGCCTTTAGTTGCTTGACTTCTTCCTTCTTGGCTATTGAGAATTTGGGATGTCCTTGCATCACACATATGCTCTTTCCCTCTCTAGAGATAATAGCCCTATTTCTCCTTACAGCCTCATCCATGGTCTCTTTGAGATAAGCAATACTCCTACCTAAAAGCTTGTTCTTATCAGCTTTTGGAGGAGGAAAGTCCACTTCTTTTAAAGGATTCTTTGTAGAGTCCTTATTGGATCTTTTATTGGGCTTGAGAAATATAGCTTGTAGTTCTTTGGAAGAAGCTTCTCCATCCTTATGTCTCCCTACTGGCTTGAGCTCCATGTTGATTGGTTCAATCTTTGTGCTATATTTCACAGATGTTGATTTATCTTGTGTAGAGCCAAACAACAGTTGCAACCTTTCATCAATTCTCCTCCTTTGCTCTTTCACTTGAATTTCAGCTGCTGCTAGCTGAATTAAATCAATTACATCAGGCTTTCCTTTGATTTGAATGATTGGAGAAATAGTGATGGCAGGAACTAGCACTTTAGATATTTTGATTTTTGTAGATGGCTCTCCTTCCCCTTCCCTTTTACTCTCCCCCTTTTTGTTATCATCAAGGAGAGGGGTCAAGCCTTGTGCTTTTGCCAGCTGCATTAGGAGACTGGTTTGAGATTGTTGGTTGTGAAGAATGGTGGCCACAGAATCTTCAATAACTTGAACTCTGTCTTCCAACTTGGCCAGCCTTTTCTCAGTAACTGATTCCTTTTTCAATCTCAAAACCAAGTCCTGCAATGTACCATAGGGCATGACTGAATCCAATTTTTCAGAACTGTAGGATTTCAAGTCAGCAATATCCTTCCTGAGATCATCCATACTCAGATTCTGCTTTACTTGCTGCAACTTCATGAGATGCAGTGAGTCCAGGTGAGCTTGAAGGATAGCCTTGATACTTGCATGTGAAGTGTTCTGAATGGCCTGTTGAATAGTGTTGATTTGTTTGACTAAGGAGACATTGAATTCCCCTGATCTATACTCCTTTGTCAAAGCCCATTCAGGTAGATTTGGAATTGAACTAGGGCCTTCATCTCCCCCTAAGTTCATGCTTCCATCAAAAGAAACAGAGTCATCATCATCAGAATTTACTCCAAATTCCTCAGATGGCTCACCAGCTGTAGAAGGCATCTTGTTAATAGCAGCTTTATCCCTTTGAAGAGATTCTGTTGTGTGTACTAGATGTAGTGTCTTTTCTGCCTCCTCATTGCCCTGAGCAGCCAACATTTGATAGGCTGACACAGGATGAGTAAAAGTGTCAGCATCCAAGGAAATGTTATCAATTACAGCTTTGTAATGTTGCTGAAATTGTCTTTCCTTTTCAGCATCATCCACAATCATTGACTCACTAGCAATGGCTGGTTCCACCCTTATATCTACTGTACCTGCCTTTCTCTCTTTTTCTCTATTTTCTTGCATCAGGGGCTCCCCCTGGCTCACACAACTCACTCCCTCACCTTCACCTACTAAGGTGGTACTCCTCTCACTTATTTTTGCCATGCTGGAAGAAATAGCATGCATTTTTGAGCTCTCAATCTCTCCTTTTGCCTGGGAGCAACCCAGCCTCTCACTCAAATTTTCACTCCCTCCCCTCAATCATAAGAGTGATTGCACAGTATTCATGTCTCCTACACTTGGAATTGATTCAGTTATGTGTGGAGAGACTATCAACGGATGTGGAATATCCGTTGAAGGTGAAACTGATGTTATCAACGGATAACTGCTGTTAAGCTTATCCGTTGAAGAGCAACCACTTGTCAACGGATGAGTGATATCCGTTGAAGAAGGAAAAGAAGTTGAAATTGAAAGTGATATAACTGTTGAATCTGTGTAGATTGATTTGAGATGTGGTGACACAGATCCTTCAATTATATCTGAAAGAATTTGCGGGTGATCCAACAAATTATCTAAGAGATGATGATCACCTGTATTTGAGTGGGGCTCCTCCCTGAGTTGTAAAGAGGGAGAATCAGGAATTGATGGGAATAACATATCCACATCCAGAGATGGTGATGAAGTGTTTGGTGATTGATGTGTGATTATTGTGAGAGAATGGGGCTGTGACTCCACATTTATTGGAGCCACATCAAACTGAGTTTGAGAAGGCATAGATACAGATGGATGTATCTGTGCAGTGTGTGCACCCTGTGTAGAGGATTGGGTTCTAGCCTTCTTTCTTCTAATAAAAGCTTTTGTTGGTGAGTGTTTGGCTTCAGTGTCCCTCCCTCGTTTGTTCTGTGTTCCTGGTTGGGAACTATTTTCAATAGTAACATCCTTTTGGGAGGATGCAACTAGGGATGTGCTAGATACCTTTTCAACCACCACAGCTTTTTGAGAAACTGTGGCTTGGCTAGCTTGGGAAGCACTTAACTCTCCTTCCTTATCCTGGGGGTTTCTTTGATGTTCACCCCTCCCCTCACCACTCACACCCTGTTCACTCCCCTCAGGGTTAATGGTTGGTGTTACAACTGTTGTCTTTTGAGAAACAACAGAGGTGGTTTTCTTTGTCTTTGATTTTGAAAGTTTAGTTTTGGTGACCTTGGTAGAAATCTGTTGGGGCATTGTCACAGATTTCATGGCCACACTAGAAGATAAAGAAATAGAGGGGTTGGAAGAAGTAGGAGTTGTAGAAGCAATTACCTCACCTACCTGAGGTGCATTCATGATTGGTAAATATACCAATGGCACACTGCTGTTGAGATCCATTCTCAATAAATCTGCAAGAACTCTTTTCTCTTGTGCCCATCACTTGAGTTTATTATTCTCATTGATTATGACCAAACCTTCAGCAACATGGTTAGCCAATAACATAAAGAATCTAGCATAATAGATGTTATTAGGTCTATTAGCTTTGTTACCTAATCTAGTACCCAATTCTAGCATCACATAGTTGCTAAGGTTAAAATACCTATCAGAAACAAGCATATAGAGCATATTAACAAGAGATGAAGTTATGGCATCAAAATTACTAATTTTCCCAGAGAAAACCTTTATAAAGGCATCCCCAAGAAAACTCCATTCTTTCCTAAGGCCTTTTCTTCTAATACTCCCTAAACTAGCAGAGTTAAGAGAATAACCTATGGAATCTAACATGCTGGATACATCATTATCAGTGTGTGGTGTCATGGCATTGTTCTCAGGTAATTTAAAACATGCTTGTAAATCATCACAGTTAATACAGTGTTTTTTACCTTTGAGAGTGAAGGAGATAGTCATATCTTTGGAGTTGAACTCAGCAGTTGTCCAAATCTCCTCAACTACTTCACAGTAAATCGTTGGGGCTTCCAGCATTGCATAGCTAAGTTTACAGTTTTTGATGAAGTCCATCATTTTGTGATAGTCTGAATGGGCTTCATTCTTTTCTACCAAAGCTATGAAATTGTTCTTCTCATAGATGAACCCAGATTGAGACATAATTTTCACGACTGGTGCCATTGTTGTGAGTAGAAATTGCAGAGAATAACTTGAAGGTTTTGCAGAGAGAAAATGGTAAATGCTTGAAATTTTAAGAAAGCGTAAAGTAAAAATGAAAAATCAGAAGGGCTTATATGCTTTCCAAAAAAAAATTAGTAAAAGATTAATCAATAAGTATATGTTAGTGAATTTCAGCCGTTTAAGAATAAACTGTAAGTATTCTAACAATTACCTTTAAAACCAATACATACAGATGTATGTATGAGTATCAACGGTTAAGAAAATAGAATCAACGGCTGTGAAACACTTGAATCGACTGATGTGACATTTCAACGGATAAGGCAAATTGTCATCCGTTGAAAGGTACTTCAGTTTTATCCGTTGACGGATAAAAATTCCAGAAATGTATTTGTCTTTCAACGGATAATGAATATCTGTTGATAGAGCAATTTTGACTTTCAACGGATAGGAAACATCCGTTGATGGTATAAACTTTGTTAAAAGTCAAATTTGTTCTAGCAACTAATATATTTCAGGCTTCAATTCAAATTGCAATAAGGACATGAATTCTAAGAGTAATTAAGCATACCTAGCTCACTTACTAATCTTGTGAATGTTGATTCATCAAGTGGCTTGGTAAATATGTCTGCAATTTGTTGTTCACTTGGAACAAAATGTAGTTCCACTGTACCATTCATGACATGCTCCCTAATGAAGTGGTACTTGATATCAATGTGCTTGGTTCTTGAGTGCTGTACAGGATTCTCTGTTATGGCTATGGCACTTGTGTTGTCACAAAAGATAGGAATTCTATCAACATGAAGTCCATAGTCAAGGAGTTGATTTCTCATCCATAACACTTGAGAGCAGCAACTTCCAGCAGCAATGTATTCAGCCTCAGCTGTAGAAGTAGAGACTGAATTTTGCTTTTTGCTAAACCATGATACAAGCTTGTTTCCCAGGAATTGGCAGGAGCCTGTTGTACTTTTCCTGTATATTTTGCAACCTGCATAGTCTGCATCTGAATAACCAATTAGATCAAAGCCAGATTCTCTAGGATACCAAATACCTAAATTTGGTGTACCCTTGAGATATCTGAAAATCCTTTTGATAGCTATTAAGTGAGACTCCCTAGGATCAGCTTGAAATCTAGCACACAGACATGTAGCAAACATTATATCTGGTCTGCTAGCAGTTAAATATAAAAGTGAACCAACCATGCCTCTATAACTTGTAATGTCCACAGACCTTTCAGTCTTATTTAATTCAAGTTTGGTGGCAGTGGCCATGGGAGTTTTTGCAGATGAACATTCCATTAAGTCAAACTTCTTTAAAAGATCATGAATATATTTAGTTTGACTAATGAAAATTCCATTACTAACTTGTTTAATTTGTAAACCAAGAAAATAGGTTAATTCTCCCATAAGGCTCATTTCAGAATTACTTTACATTAGTTTAGCAAACTTTTTACAAAGTTTATCATCTTTAGAACCAAATATTATGTCGTCTACATAAATTTGAACAAGTATACTAGAGCCATTAACATTCCTAAAGAAGAGAGTTTTATCAACAGTACCTCTAGTGAAGTGATTCTCCAAAAGAAATTTTGATAAGGTTTCATACCAGGCTCTAGGTGCTTGCTTCAGTCCATAGAGTGCTTTCAACAGATAATATACATAGTCTGGAAAATTTGGATCTTCAAATCCTGGAGGTTGACTTACATAGACTTCTTCCTCTAATTTCCCATTTAGAAATGCACTCTTGACATCCATTTGATAGACTTTGAAATTGGCATAAGCTGCATAGGCTAGAAAAATTCTGATGGCTTCAAGTCTTGCAACAGGAGCATATGTCTCATCAAAATCTATTCCCTCTTGCTGAGAATAGCCTTTAGCAACCAATCTGGCTTTATTCCTTATGATAATGCCATTTTCATCCATCTTGTTTCTGAATACCCATTTTGTGTCAATAGGACTCTTGTTCTTTGGTTTGGGTACCAGCTTCCAAACTTGGTTTCTCTCAAATTGGTTTAGCTCTTCCTGTATAGCTAATATCCAATCTGGATCCAATAAGGCTTCTTCCACTTTCTTAGGTTCCTCCTGAGATAGAAAACTACTATACAGACATTCATCTTGAGTAGCTCTTCTTGTTTGCACTTTAGATGATGCATCACCAATGATCAGTTCAAAGGGATGATTCTTGGTCCATTTCCTTTGAAGTGGAAGATGTGCTCTAGATGAGGTGGCCTCAGTATTGTCATGATGTGAGACAGAGTGTTGACTAGTTGAAACTCCCCCTGAGTTGTTGGTCCTTTGCAGGGAACTTGGAGTTCTATCAACTGATGATGTAAATCGATTATCCGTTGATAAACTATGATCAACGGATGCTTCATTTAGTACTTCAACGGATGATACACCATGTCTTTCAACGGATACTGCATTGCCTCTATCAACGGATGCAGAATTCTGACTTTCAACGGATGCAGTATTTTGTGCATTATCCAAGGGCATGTTTTGAATCCCTTTTGAAGTGTTATCTCCATCAGTCTCCTCTTCACTATCATCGCAATATATCTCAATGTTGTCAAATTTGAGTCTCTCATATTGTCCCTCATCTGTTAGTCCATCAATCTTTTTATCATCAAACACAACATGCACAGATTCCATAACAATGTTGGTTCTTAGATTGTAGACCCTATAAGATTTTCCAGCTGAATAACCAACAAATATCCCTTCATCAGCCTTTGCATCAAACTTCCCTTTATGGTCAGATTGATTCCTTAGTATAAAGCATTTACATCCAAAGACATGAAGAAAGTTTAGAGTTGGTTTTCTTCTCTTGAACAACTGATAAGGAGTCATGCCTTTAGCTTGATTGATCAAAGAGATATTTTGAGTGAAACAGGCACAATTAACAGCTTCAGCCCAGAAATATGTTGGTAACTTTGATTCTTCAAGCATTGTTCTGGCAGCCTCAATTAAAGATCTGTTCTTTCTTTCAACTACCCCATTTTGCTGAGGTGTTCTTGGAGCTGAGAACTCATGCATGATTCCATTTTCTTCACAGAACAGCCTCATTGATAAATTCTTGAACTCAGTTCCATTGTCACTCCTGATATTCCTAACCTTCAGGTCAGGATGATTATTGACTTGCCTGATGTGATTGATAATGATTTCACTTGCTTCATTCTTTGATCCAAGAAAATAGACCCATGAAAACTTTGAGAAATCATCTACAATCACTGAGCAATATCTTTTTCTTGCAATTGACAATACATTGACTGGTCCAAACAAATCCATATGTAGCAGCTGTAATGGTTCATCAATTGTTGTTTCAAGCTTCTTTTTGAATGATGCTTTCCTTTGTTTGCCTTTCTGACAAGCATCACACAAACCATCCCTTGAGAATTCAACAAGAGGAATTCCTCTTACTAGGTCCTTTTTGACTAGATCATTCATTGTCTTGAAATTCAAATGGGATAGCTTCTTGTGCCATAGCCAACTCTCAACTGAACTTGCTTTGCTGAAGAGACAAGTAATAGATTCTGCATTTGCAGAGTTGAAGTCAGCTAAGTACACATTTCCTTTTCTAACTCCAGTTAGAACCACTTTGTTGTCTTTCTTACTAGTGACAACACAGGCTTCAGAATTGAAGGAAACTGTATTCCCTTTATCACATAGTTGACTGATGCTCAGTAAGTTATGTTTGAGACCATCAACTAATGCAACTTCATCAATGATGACATTCCTTGTTGAAATCAAGCCATATCCCATAGTAAACCCTTTGCTGTCATCTCCAAAGGTTATGCTAGGGCCAGCTCTTTCCTTAAACTCTGTGAGCAGGGAGAAATCTCATGTCATGTGTCTTGAACAGCCACTGTCCAAGTACCATAGATTTCTTCTATTTCCCTGCACACCATAAAATCAATCAATTTGATTTTGGTACCCAAGTTTCCTTGAGTCCATTCTTGTTAGCCTTTCTCCTAGACTTCATTCCTCCTGCATCTCTAGACTTAGGTAACTTTGAGTCAACCTTGGTCTTGGATGTAGTTGGTTGAGGTGTAGGGTTAGTCACAGAATCATTTAGCACATTTGGAATATGATAAGGCATGGATTGTGCATACATGTTATTCCACATAGGCATATTGTATGGCATTTGAGGCATACTAAATGCAGCAAGATAAGGATTGTTAAAATATGGCATGTTTGCAAAATGTGCATAAGGATTCTGTTGAGACATAGTAGGCATAGCATGTAGAGATGATGCAGACATGTTAGGCATGGAAGAGGGTACAGTTATGGGGGTTTTCTTAATAGATTTGCAATTAGCAGATAGATTATTAACACTACTACAATGCACACAGCTTTTTCTAGGAGCATACCTATCAGGTGTGTAATTGTTATGTTTGTTAACACCTACCTTCCCATTTCTGTTAGATTTTCTTTTAGTTTCCTTTTTATCCTCAACCATCTTGAGCCTATTATTTAACTGTTCTAAGGTCATGTGCCCTATATTCACCTTACTGACATCTTTGGATGTGCTTGCTTCTTCTTTAACAAAGTTCTTGGAAGTTGAACCAAACTTTTTGTTGAGTTTCTTTAGATTTTCACTATTAGAAACATCTGCCTGTTTTAATTGAGGAACCTTCAACGGATGCTCATTTTCTTCCTTCAACGGATAACCTTCATCATCCGTTGATTCCACATCCGTTGACAGCCCATCAATTAATTCCAGTTTCTTTTTGTTTTTATCCCAGGCAGTTTCACAGAATGATTCAATTCCTTGGACCTTGGCAATTTGAGCACTAACATCCCTAGATGTTTTCCAGGCTTTAATCACCTCTTGCTCTCTCTTTAATTGATTAGAAAGTATTTCTACTTTCTTAATAGATTCAGCTAGTTCATTCTCAACAGATATACAATGCAGCTTGGTTTTCTCTAGGTCAATCAACTTATCTTCTAACATAGCATTTCTATTACTTAAAAACAGATTGTTCTCTTTAATCCTACTATTTTCTTTAGCAAGAGATTTAAGAGACACACGCAAATGATACAATTCAGTAGACATGTCATTAAAAGCATCATTGCTCTCTTCTTTAGTAAGTTGTGTTACATCAGTAGTGATTACCTGAGTTGTTACCTGATTGCTTGATGAACTAACTTCATTTTCCTCAGAATCAGCCATGAGAGCTAAGTTGACATACTCCACATCTTCATTCTCTTCCTCTCCATCAGCTGCCCAATCTTTTTCTTGAGTAATGAAAGCCCTTTCCTTTTGCTTGAGCAGATCAAAATATTTCTTCTTGTAATCTACTTGGTCAAATTTCTTCTTTTCAGAAGTTGGCTTTCTGCACTCACTTGCAAAGTGTCCACTTATACCACAATTGAAACACTTGAACTTTGATTTGTCCACCATGTTCTTATGAGGTTTAGTGGCTCTAGTGTTTTTCTTAAACTTCATCTTTGCAAATCTCCTGGACAGAAATGCAAGATGCTCATCAACACTATCAGAGTCATCTTGACTGGAGTTGTCTTCATTCTCAGCAACTTGCTCTTTTCCTTTGCTTGATTCCTGATATCTTGTACCATCTTTGGAGTTTGATGTAGATCTCACAGTTTCTTGTCTGCATTCCCTCTCATTTTCAGCTACCAATGCAACTGAACTTCCTTTCTTTCTCCCCTTCTCCAATACCTCATCCTGTTCCAACTCTAGTTCATAAGTCTTCAAGATTCCATATAATCTTTCAAGAGTGAAGTCCTTATAATCCTGAGAGTTTCTTAAGGAGACAGTCATGGGTTTCCATTCCTTTGGCAAGGATCTTAAGAATTTAAGATTTGAATCCTTCACCTGGTACACTCTACCATACAGCTTCAATCCATTCAACAGCTTTTGGAATCTGTTAAATGTGTCATTTAAAGATTCATTTTCTTCAAAATGAAAATACTCATACTATTGAATGAGAAGCTGCATCTTGTTCTCTTTTACTTGTTCTGTACCTTCACACAGCAGCTGAACTGTGTCCCAAACCTCTTTGGCAGTTGAGCAATTTATCACATTATCAAACATATCCTTGTCAAGACCATTAAACAAAATGTTCATAGCCTTCTTATCCTTGTGGACTTCTTCTGTGTCTTCCATTGTCCATTCTGCTCTAGGTTTTGGAATGGATTGACCAACAGCAATTGTGGCCGTAGCAACTGTGGCTACTTTGTGGGGAATGTGAGGACCATTCTCAATACAGTTTACATAACCTTCATCTTGGGAGAGTAGATGAAGGTGCATTTTCACCTTCCAGTGGTGATAACTGTCTCTGTCAAGAACTGGGATTTTTACTCCAATATCCTTCTTACTCATCTTTGTTAGATTCCAAGATCTTTAAACTCTTTGTTTGTCAAGAGCCTGCTCTGATACCAATTGTTATTTCTAGAGAACTAACAATGAGATTTACAGAAGGGGGGTTGAATGTAAATCTCAAAACTTTTTCAAGTTTTGAGCAGTTTATAAAGACTGTGTGTTCAAGATGAACAAGTGTGTGAATTGCTTTAAGCTGATACAGACAGATATATATTCAAACACAAATGTAAAGAACACAATAAACCTTTAAAAACTTTTCTGGTGGATTTGTTGTTCCACCAGAGATGGTATTTCAGAAATTCTGTGATCTAAGAATTTGATCACAGCTGCATCCTAGTACAAACTAGATAATTTTTCTCTCAAGATTTTTCTAAACAGCTCTGGAAAAATTCTTATCTAATTACTAGCTACTACTTGGTTTATGTATTACCAAGTTTACAAGTGAAGACAAGGATATATAAAATAATAAAGTAAGATCTCCACTTGTTTCTTCTCCAGTTCACTCTAGTACTTTGTTGACTTAATGTCTCTTTATACTAGAGTAGAACGGCTGCTTTTTCTGATGTTCCTGAAATTAGGCTGCCACATTTCAGTTATCTCTGTTCACCCACGTGCCTCTGTTTGTAGGTACAACTACCACTTATCAACGGTTAATCAACAGAACATCCGTTGAAGCTTTCATCCGTTGATGCACTCATCCGTTGAAGGATGTTATCCGTTGAAGCTTTAGAGACATCCGTTGAAGCTTAGCTTCTCATCCGTTGAAGGTCTTTAAGTCATCCGTTGATACCACTTCATTTATACAAAATTACAAGGCATGAAATATTTACAATTGGCCTTCCTATCTGCATATCTTCTAGTAGTCAACATGACTCATAGTTTCTCTCAACTTCTAAGAATTACATCTCAAATACAGAGACTGAAATATGCTACAACACTAGACTTATTTCTAAGTAAAGCTACACCATCAACGGATAGCCAAAGTGGTCTTATCCGTTGAGGCTACAGACACTGAATTTCTACTTAAGTGTTTTGTTAAACATATCATCAAACTAATGCACATATTTTCCTAACAGGAATGTCATGATTGAAAAAGTAGCTCTGGTCTCAGGACTTAAACACAATCTGCTCAGTGTTAGTCAAATCTGTGACAGAGGTTATCATGTGGATTTCTTTGAAGAACGCTGTGAAGTTGTAAGCAAATCTACAGACAAAGTTGTTCTGAAAGGATACAAGCATGGTAACATTTATGAAGCCAAGCTTTCAACAAGTATTGATGGGTCTGCAATCTGTCTGTTAAGTAGAGCATCAATTGAAGAAAGCTGGAATTGGCACAAGAAACTCTCTCATTTAAATTTCAATAATATAAATGAACTTGTCAAGAAAGATCTTGTGAGAGGTTTGCCAAAATCAGTATTTGCTCCTGATGGTCTTTGTGATTCCTGTCAAAAGGAAAAATAAAGAAAATCTTCATTCAAGAGCAAGACTGAATCTTCAATTCTTGAGCCTTATCACCTACTACATGTCGATCTATTTGGTCCAGTGAATGTCATGTCTATTGCAAAGAAGAAATATGTTATGGTCATAGTAGATGAGTTCACCAGATACACATGGGTGTATTTCTTGCACACAAAAGGTGAAACTGCATCTATTTTGATTGATCATGTCAAGCAACTGGATAAATTGTTCAAAGATTCTGTGAAGATCATAAGAAGTGACAATGGCACTGAGTTCAAGAATTTGATCATGGAAGAGTTCTGCAAAGACCATAGAATAAAGCAGGAATTTTCTGCTCCTGGAACTCCACAGCAAAATGGAGTTGTTGAAAGAAAGAATAGAACTCTTATTGAAGCTGCACGAACTATGCTTGATGAAGCAAAGTTGCCAACCTACTTTTGGGATGAAGCTGTGCAGACTGCTTGTTTTACTCAGAATGCAACACTCATTAACAAGCATAGCAAAACACCATATGAGATGGTGAAGAAAAAGAAGCCAAATCTGAAGTATTTTCATATATTTGGATGCAAGTGTTTTGTTCTTAAGACTCATCCTGAACAGCTATCCAAATTTGATCTAAAAGCTGATGAAGGAATTTTTGTTGGATATCCACTTTCCACAAAAGCATTCAGAGTCTACAATTTAAGAACAAGGGTTGTCATGGAATCTATCAATGTCTCTTTTAATGATAAGAAGATTACAGGACTTGAAGATTTCAATGATCATGATCAGCTGAGATTTGAGAATGAAGTTTTAAATTTTGATACTGTAAATCCTGACAGTCTAAATCCTGATACTGCAAACTCTGGTGAATTAAACTCTGATGTTATTGAAACTGTGGTGACTACGCCAAAGGAAGATGCACCTGTGCAGGGGGAGCATACTGAAGATACAACCACATTTCAAGAACCATCAGAACCTACAACAGGCTCTTCAAGTTCTGATTCATCAAGTTCTGATGGGCTAAGTTCTGATAATTCTGGAAACTCAAGTGCTGATATTTCTGGAAACTCAAATTCTGAAGGATTCAACTCAGAGAGCATAATTTCAGGGGGAGAATTAGAAAATGTTGATAAAGACAGCATGTATCATGGGGGAACATCCAGTTCTAGAGAAAATCTTCCATCTGCAAGGAAGTGGACTAAAGCACATACACCTGACATAATTATTGGAAATCCTGATGCAGGTGTCAGAACTAGAACAGCTACATTAAATGAATGTCTTTATCACTCTTTTCTCTCTCAGACTGAACCAAAGAAAGTGGAAGAAGCTCTTCAAGATGCTGATTGGGTGCAAGCAATGCAGGAAGAGTTAAATGAATTTGAAAGAAACAAAGTCTGGACCCTAGTGCCAAGACCAAAGAACAGATCTGTTTTTGGTACAAAGTGGGTGTTCAGAAATAAAACTGATAGTGATGGCATAATTACAAGGAATAAAGCAAGGCTAGTTGCAAAAGGATATTCTCAACAGGAGGGAATTGATTATGATGAAACATTTACACCAGTTGCTAGATTGGAAGCCATAAGGATATTTTTAGCTTATGCTGCTCACAAAAAGTTTACAGTCTTTCAAATGAATGTGAAAAGTGTTTTTCTCAATGGAGAATTGGAAGAGGAAGTATATGTTAAAAAACCTCCAGGGTTTGTAGATTCAAAATTTCCTAATCATGTCTACAGACTTGACAAAGCACTTTATGGCCTTAAGCAAGCTCCGAGAGCATGGTATAAGACACTAGCTCAGTTTATTCTGGAAAGTAGATTTAACAGAGGGACTATTGACAAAATATTGTTTTATCTCAACCATGGAAAGAACTTACTTTTGGTGCAGATATATGTTGATGATATCATTTTTGGTTCTATAAATGACAGACTTTGTAAAAAGTTTGCCAAGCTAATGCAGTGAAGATATCAAATGAGTATGATGGGGAAACTTAGCTATTTTCTGGGCCTTCAAGTCAAGCAGAATGAAGAAGGCCCTTTTATTTGTCAATCCAAGTACTCCAGGAATTTACAGAAGAAATTTGGAATGCAAGATTGTTCAAGTGCATCCACTCCCATGGCCACTGTAACAAAATTGGATAAGGATACTGGTACATCAGTAGATATTACTGATTACAGAGGTATGATTGGCTCATTACTCTATCTAACTGCAAGTAGACCTGATATCATGTATGCTACCTGTCTTTGTGCGAGATTTCAAGCAGATCTAAGAGAACATCACTTAACAGCTGTGAAAAGAATTTTCAAGTACCTTAAGGGTACAGCTGATCTGGGATTGTGGTATCCTAGAAAATCAGACTTTAACCTAATAGGTTACTCAGATGCAGATTTTTGCAGGATGCAAAATTGACAGGAAAAGCACAAGTGGAAGCTGCCAATTTCTTGGAGGCAGATTAGTTTCTTGGTTTAGCAAGAAACAGAAGTCAATTTCCATATCAACTGCAGAAGCAGAATACATTGTTGCAGGAAGCTGTTGTGCACAGATTCTTTGGATGAAGAATCAGTTACTGGATTATGGGTTAGAATTTTCTAAAATTCCTATTTACTGTGATAATCAAAGTGCTATTGCTATGACAGGTAATCCAGTTCAATACTCAATGACAAAGCACATCAGCATTAGGTACCCCTTCATAAAGGAACATGTGGATGAAGGTACAGTGGAATTGTATTTTTTTCCAACAGACCAACAAGTAGCAAATATCTTCACAAAACCACTGTGTTAAGCTACTTTTACAAGATTGGTAAATGAACTTGGAATGGTTTCAGGTTCTTTCTCTAAATCTGCTTAGTTTATGTTCTGATACATCAGATTTTATGATCAGTATTTACAGATATTACTATCTTTGTGTATTCAGTGCTTAAATTGAAATTTGCTTAAGTGCTGATTGTTGTCTGATATGAATCTCTAAACTCTGATAGTGATATGCATGCCTCTGTGACTATTCAATCCAATGAGGATAATTGTGCTAGATGCTGAACTAATAGTCTTTAATATACTAAAAATCCCATGTTTGAAGTAATTGTTTATGTGGAAATCTTTTAAAACAAGCAAATTCTGATATTGAGCTTAGTTAAGTTTACTTTGTGTATCATATTACTAAGTCAAAAACTAGAATAGTGCTTCTTATCTGTTAAGTTCTGATGCAAGTAAATCCGGTGGATGTACTAAGTGCTGATAAGCCTCACTTATCAAAAGAAAAAGAAAAGAAAAGAAATAAAAATCAGGTACTCCTTTGAGATCTAGAGTAAAATATGGAAGGAAAGACCCAAGTGCATTGCTGGTATTAAGTTATATGCATTAGAAAAGCAAAATAAATATTTTCTTGGTGACTTTTCACACTCTATGATTGTTGGAGAAATACTCTGATAATAGCATAAATTCTAATAAGCAGTCGTGACTCACTTACGCTGAGAAGCCACTGATGGAATTTCAAAAGATGCATAAAATGAGCACAAAACAGTTGAGGTGGACTCATGCATGGACTCATTCTATAGTAGACTTCAGAATAATGATAGATTTTGAGCAAAGTTCTTAGTTATGCCTTATTTCTAAGATGTACTCAAGTGAATCAGACTTTAATCTTTATCTGATATTTAGCTTACTGCACACACATACACTCCATATGAATGATGAAAATTACTGTGGTGATAAATATTATTTTAGATGAATAGGTTAAGTGTTAGTTGCATAAATTCTGCGGACAAGTTATGATGGAAATTCTGATGATTAAGTTCTGAAGAAACGAAATCAGTATTTGTGTGAAGAATTACAGAAATAGACATTCACTTTTTGAGTTAAGGAGCCATGTTCTGATGACTGTTAAGTTCTGATATAAGTCTAAGTTCTTATATTAAATCCTGATTCTTTACTTGACTTATTTGTGGTTAAATCTGAAACAGTCATATTTAAAATCAGAATATGTTTGGGTGAGATATAAAAGTCAACATAATTTGGGTTAGTGGTACTCGTAAATGCATAGTAATTTTTTACTTGTTTCGTGTGCTCATTAACTCCTGTTTTAAGCTTCCAATAGCTGTCATTATTACTCATCGGTCTAGGGAGACAAGGCTTGACTTCTTTTCATTTCACAATCCATGCATCCCTTGGTCTTCCCTTGTCTATATAATTGACCAATAATCCTTCATTAAAAATCAATTATTTCTTCTCTCAAACAATGACTCAGTTTGGTTGGTTTTACTGCTATGGCTCAGACAAGGTGACCATCTGGAACAATGGAGTTCCAACTCGTTATTCCATAAACAACATTCCTTCTAATCTCTGGATTCAATTTCTAGAAATCATTAAAAATGACTTGTTGACTGTCCAAAGAAATCTTCATCTCCGTTCTCTTCGTTAGCAGGAGAGAATCATTCGTCTTACTATTCTTTTTATTGAAGATAGGAAGAAGAAGAATTAATTGCAATCCTCCTGTTTCTCTTCACTGTCAGCTTTGTCAGTCTTTTAGACTAGGACTAAGGCTGTTGATGTTAGAGATTTTAGACTAGGGCAATCTTGTAATTTTATGCATGTAATTTAAGTTTCATGAAATGTATTCATTTGATATATTAATGAAATTTAACTTTATTGCAAGATTTTGTCTCTGAGTCGTTTCATATTTTGATGACCTTTTAAATTCTGATAATAATCAAGTTCTGATGAATTGTTAAATTCTGATAATAATCAAGTTCTGATAATAATCAAATTCTGATGCTGACGTGACAGTATTTCTTTACTTGGTTTATTTTTGGTCATTACCTAAACGGTCATATTTTTCAGAATATTGGTTTATGAGAGATAAAGCAGTAATATTCATTTATTTAATGGGATTACTTGGTTAGTGGGACGGTTTTTCTCCTTGAAAAACTGCATGTGATAAGTAATAATTGCTTATTTACCGTGCCCATTAACTTTTTCCTTAACTACTGCATGTCTGACAGGTGTAAAGTTCTGTTCCACTACTTATTAACTGTTGTCACATGGGGTGTCTAAGTAAAAGAGATAAAAGACTTTTAAATCTTTTATTTTCATTCTTATTCTACTCTTTCTCTTTTCTTATTCTCTCTCACAATTTCTGACGGTTTCTTTACAGATATTTTATCAAACACCTTACAGACAATTTTATTTCTCACTTATTTCTCATGGCACCCAAGGATTTAATTGTTGATGGAGCCAAGTTTATACCAAACAACTATGTTACAATCTTGAACAAGGCTGAAGCTCCATCAGATTTGCACTTTGTGCAAGATTTCTTAGCAAATAGTGAGATTGGGTATGCTTTGACCCAACCTCAAGCCATTTCAAGCCAACAAGTCCTGACGTTTTGGCGAAATGGGATTTTTGATGATGGTGGTTCTACTCGTACTCCAAGCATCGTATTTGAAGTCAATGATGTTGAACATGTGGTCAATCCTGGAGCCGTTCATAAAGCTCTTCACTTACCAGAAGGCTATATATTCTCAACAGTGGAGGACCCTGTTCTTCAGCAGCTCATGGCCAGTTTGGGCTATGAGAGCAGTTTAGGAAAGCTTGGACAATTGAAAAGATCAAATATCAGGAAGGAATAGAGCTTTTTCTTCGATTGTATTACTAAGGCATTCGCCAATAAGTGCTCCAACTTTGATGCCATTCCAATCATGAGTCAACAAATCGGGTATGCTCTTATTCATCAAACTCACTTTGATTTTGCAAGTGCTGTGTTATTTTTCATAGGGGATAGGATGACAGAGGATAGGAATGTAGTATACTTTGCTAGATTCTGTCAGCTTGTATATTCTTTTTGTTGTGCTGATGAGCCCCAACCTACCACTGATTTAATTCCACCCTTTAAGCTTGCAAAAAGGGCTTTTAATGACTTGCTAAATGCTGACATAAAGAAATAAGTTGTTAGACCATTACAGATACCTCGTTTAGTGAAACAGATACTGGTCTCAAAAGCTAAAAGATTTAAAACATTAGCAAAAAGGCCTGCAGATTCTGGTAAAGGAATGGAAGCAGCAGCTAAGGAAGGGGGTCAGGAATCTCTGATCTCACAAGACCCTGTTGAAGCTCACAATTCTCCAAGTGTTGATCCAGACCTTTATGCAACTCATCACTCTCCACTTCATGAACCAGAAACAACTCATATTCCCACACCTCCAGTATCTCCAGTACATGCTGATAACCAGGGGTCAAGTGATGAAATTGACATTCATAACTTGGAAGTACCTCAGGTTTTGTATCTAGAAGCTCCACCAACTCAAATCACTCCACCAATAACACCAATTCTAGATGCTGATTTTAATGAAGATATTCCTTCTATACCAATTCTGAATCTGGATGATGAAAATCAGAATTTAGGTGGGCATCAGGGTTTGGCTGTTGATCAGAATTTAGTTGGAGATCAGCACTTAGAGGATGATGTTGAAGTCTCAATAGCCTCTCATACTATTCTTTTATCAGAGGAAGGTGATGATGCTGATTCTATAAGTTCTGATGCTGCTAATATTGAACTTACTGGTGAAGCTGCTGTCAATGTAGATGCTGATGCAGCTGGTCCATCAGGACATGCACCTCCACAAGCTCCTTTAAAAGCTGATCTTGTTAAAAAGTTTGTTAGAGGAGATGCACTAGTACCTTGGACTGAAACTCGTAGAGGAAGGGAGTGGACTAAGGAATGGAACAAAGTTACTTTTGTTCCTTCTTCAACTATACTTGCTGAGCACTTGGCAAAGGCTGATGAGATGCTAGTCAATGATGATTTCAAGACACAGCTCAGGGTTACTGCACTCAGTACAAGACACCTTCAAAGTCAACAATCTGTAACTCAGGCCAAGGTAGACAAGATTCAGGAATCCTTAAATCAGCAAGATATGGTTGCCAAGCTGGACAAGAAAAGGTTTTTCGAACCTACTTTTAACAGAATTGAGTACATTGAGAAAACCCAAGAGAAGCAACAATCTCAGATTGATGAAATTTTGAAGAATCAAGCTTCTCATCAAAATCAACTCAATGAGATCCAATCCTCAGTGGAATTTCTTCTCTCTCTTCTTTTACCTGTTGATGCCAAAAAGGGGGAGAAAGGAATTAAGTCCAAATGCAAAACTGTTAAGTCACTGAATGGAAAGGATGATGAAAAAGATGACCAGGGAAACTCTGGAATGGGTGGAGGTCATGGTCAAAGTAAAGGTTTTTCATCAAGCAAAGCTGGAACTACAAGTCAAAGAACAAGTTCTGATACTGGGAGAAAAATAAGTTCTGATACTGGTAAAAGGATAAGTTCTGATGAACATCTGGAACTTGATGAGGAAATTTCAAGACAGTTATTTCTGAAAGAAAATCCAGGAATGGACTTTAAGAGTCTAAAGGAAGAAGAAGCTAGACTTAAGTTAGAAAAAGTCAACTCCAAATCTAAATCTTTTGTTGATGAAAAGAAACTTCCTAAGGCTAAAGGCATTGTGATAAAAGAAAGGACAAATCCTGAGGCAACCAAGGCCAAATCACAAATGGAGATAGATCCAAGGTCCAAGGGCAAGGAATAAGTTGATGAACCTGTAAATGTTTATGTACCATTTATGGATGAAGAAATATCTGATGAAGATGCTAGTCTTACTCTGATACAAAGGAAGATTTCTCAAACAACCTCTGACATGGCTCAAGTTGTTCAGAGTCAAGATATAGTAAGTTCTGATATGACAATGAAGCAAGCAACCTTTGACATAGCTCAAGTTGGCTTGATATCAGAAGATAAGGAAAAGGAAACCTCTCATTGCTCATGTTAAACCTTCAAAGTTACTCCTACCAGGATTCACCAAAGCTAAACAGACTCAACCTTTGAAAACTGCAACAAGTGGTTTTGAAGCAAGAGTGGTTACAGGAAAAGAAGCAAGAGATAAATCTGGATTAGGTAGTGCTGATGAAAGAAGAATACAGAACACAACCAATGATCCAACTTCTTGAAGTGAACCAGGTGTTGGAGGAACTCCTGAAAGATTGAATCAGCTTGAATCTGTACAGATGGTTTACCATACCTTCTTGAAAGAACACATCTTGTTATATTTTATGACAGATGGAAGGGTATACCATATTAGGTAGAATGCTATACCACTGAAGTATTATGAGGAACTAGAACATGTTCTATTCTTACTTCAAGTGAAGAACAGATTAACAGATGGTGCTGCAAATTATTTGAAGACTCAAATTCAGAGACATAAGAAGCTTTATTCTGTAAAGTCTGACAGCACATACTGTCCCAAGTACAGAGATCACAAGGGTGATATTGTCGAGTTGAAGCCTAACTCTGCTAAGATTATAACTACCTTTTTGGGTTATAAAGCTGTGGAATTTAATCTTGAGTCTGACAAGGCATATTTGATCAGACTAGATCAGGACATAAGAAAAGCTAGAATAAATGATCTCAGGGCTGCTATCTTTCAAATTGGTGAAGATACAGTTGAATTGAAGAATGCTAAAAGGAGGATGGTTAATGAACTTAAGTATGCTGAGAGATGTTTGTTAAAAGTCTATCTCAGAACAAATCCTGATATCAAAGAGATCAGTAATTGAAGCCAAGTCAAAGATCTACAACTGATTAAATTCTGATGTGTATGCAGACTGAAGCTGTTATCAAAAGTTAAAAATGGTAAAGCTACAAGGACTGTAAGTTGTAGTTATCTAGTCAAATTCTCATGCATTTCTACTTAATGTTTTTGACATCATCAAATATCTGTTAAACTTGTATATTATGCTAATTAACAAGTTGGGGGAGATTGTTAGATATATTTAATAATGTCATGACTAATATGATTTGTGTTTAGTTTTCAGATCTTACTTAACAGGACAAATCAGTACTTACTGAAATCAGCACTTACTGGAAGTCAGAACTTAATGATATCATTACTTAAAATTATCAGGAGATAATTATCAGAAGATGGATATCAGAACTTAAGTGCGGAAGACTTTCAGATAAGGAATGTGGCTGATTGAAAGGAAAGAAGATCAAGACAAACGCAAGAAGAGATATGCATGAAAAAGGAATTCTATGAAGAATAGAATACTTGGAAGAAAAGATAACTAGTTGATATATTTTAGGAAGCACAATATATTCCATATCAATTAGAGATTATCTTGTAACTGTGTAGTATATAAACACAGATATAGGGTTTACACTATATGTGTTATAATAATCGAAGTTATTATTTATTGTAACCCTAGCAGCTCTCTTGATAATTTGTTCATCACTGAGAGAGGACAGTTCCATATTGTAACAGAGTTTAATAAAGCTTGTTTTCTGTTACTTGTGTTCTTTAATTCGATTTGATTGTGATAACACTGTATTCAACCCCCTTCTACAGTGTGTGTGACCTAACACCAGGTATCATTTTTTTAGAGCATGTCTTTTAGTCAAAGAGTCACTTGCAGAAACACTTATTAAATCACTTGTTAAAATTAATCTTTCAAGACTAGTTTGTAAGTGTGGGATATCATTCATTGCATATTAGTTGGAAATCCCATCTGTAAGGAATTCTTAATATAAGTTCACAAGTATTAAATCTCCAATATTTAAAGGACTTGTGAATTTTATCAGTAATCCAGTACCTCATACTTAGTGCTACTATCTTGATTATCATAATTACAATGTCATATACATTTATGGTAATTAAGTATTACAGCATTAAGTTTGAATATTATTTAAATTGATTTAAATTATGATGGTAGACAATTCTATTCCATATCAGTCTCATAATTTAAATTATATCAAAATAATATGCAGCATAGTTATTTGTATCATGTACGAATAATTGTGATACTTTTAGTATTAGTGATATTACTTAGAATTTTTGTTCTAAGTAAGCAATGCTTATTTTTAAAATCACTAATATTGAAAGTTGAAGTATTTTCTAAGTTATGTGTATAAAACTCTCAATCTTTTATATGCTTAGAAAGTATTTCTAAAATTACTAATTATCTAGAGAGTGATTGCCATGTGTATATATCATATATTTTATTGATGATTATTCAAGGATATTTATAAATATTTAATTGCTAGTATCTAACTCATAGATATTTAGTATTTATTTATTTATTATTTATTTTAGGTAGTTTGGATTATGGAAATTGAAGCAATTCAATGATTTTATTTCCTCCATAATTCATACTAACTTAAAATAAATAAGCACCATGATTGATTATAACTAAATCTGTCAACAGTTGATATCCAATATATTTATTGTAACTTATGTGTTATAAGTTAATTATGAAATTTTAGTTTTAGTGAATTTAGCAATGTTCACATCTCAAGAATTCACTGAAATCAGAATCATGATTGTAGCATGATTAGTTGTGTGCTACTTTTTTTTTGACTTATATCAGTTAATGATGTTTAGTTAAGATTTGAAGTACGAACTAATTGTGAAGTATTATTATTTGTGGCATTACTTAGAACTCCTCTAAGTAAACAATGCGTATCTTCAGTCATTTATACTAATATAAAAGGTGTAACAATCTTTCTTAAGTACAACTATGGTTATTGTGTTTAATGCTTTATTAGAAGTAACCATATGTTGTCCACTTAGAATAATTTTTATACTTACCTGCAAATTCCTAAACACTTTGATAATAGATGTAATACTCAATGGATCAAAGTATATGGAACTTAGAATGTTTTCCTAAGATTGCAAACAAGACAATGTTGGTTAATGTTGCTTTATTTATCGAACCAGTATTGTTTGAGATATAACAGTTGTTAGGAGTTAACAATTGCCTGATATATGAAGTTGAATGCTAATGTCTATTTGATAGATAATTGGTATTTAATTCAGTAATATCTTATTTTAATATATTTGAATTATGATGTTAGACAATTCCATGTCAAATCAGTTTCATGATTTAAATTATATTAAAGTATGATGCAACATAATTATTGGTATCTAAAGTAATTGACAAGTATTAGTCAATGATATATTGTTGATATTTTGTTGCAGATAATTGTGAGATTTTAAGTTCTAATGAATTTATATGAGTTGTTATATCTGACAGATTCACTATAATTTGAAATTAGCAGCATAGTCATTCTTATTAAGATTGTTTATCAATAAACAATGTCGTTGATAATAACTTTATAAAGATAGATTATGGAGTTTTTGATATGAATGAGAATTGCTTAGACTTTACCTTAAGTGATCAATGCTTTTACAAAAAACTCATTCATATTGAAAGACAAATCTTTCTTTCTCTTCTTAATACTGCAAGGTCATGAGTCTGTGTCTTTTTCATATTAAAAGACATGATTATTTATCCTTTTATGCATAAAAATAGACTTATGCACTCAAACAGTTTGAAGAGAAAAATCAAACTTCTTTCTACATTGGTGATTGCTTATTTCATTAAAATTTTTTGAAATCACTATTGTACATCATTTCTCTCAAAAGATTAAATGCATAATTTTCATTCATTATAGATCTTAAGTGCATTTTATTTCTATATTGCCTTATGCTCTGTGATGCAGGTTCAGCCTCCAATGGCATTCTTTCATTTGATAGTCATGAGTTGAAAACCCACAACTCATGTCCCAGACTGTAAAGACAAACACAGAAACAGAACCAAACAACACTCTTTTACCACTAATATGAAGTATGAATGAGCGTGAGGGAGATAGTGCCTTAAGAGCACCATATAAGGAAGGTTCTAAAGTCAACCCAGCAGCTCTGTCTCCTACAAAGATGAGTAGTATTTAAACCGAGACAACTGCTAGCCCCCATACATCTTCTCAAAAAGATGTAATGGATGAAAAGCCACATAAACAGTTACTAGATTCATCTTCTCAACAGGGTGCGTCTATTGAAATTCGCCTGTCGGCCAGGGTATCCGATATAGTGTCACCACCTCAAACATAAACAATTCTTGATGCACAAGGATAGGTTACACACAAAAAGGAAGAGTTGACGGAAACAAAATTTTCGACCATTTTACGGTCATATTTGATTGTTCAAGGTTCTTTAATGGACTAATTGCCTTTACAGGTATTAGGAGATGATACTGATCCAATAGCCATATGTCAGTGGTCAGTGTCTACCTCCCCAGGCTTAAATACCCTGGATGCATCTGCGGATAGTGGATCTGACATAGGTGCAGATCAGCAACTTGTTGACAATGATTCAGATATTACCTGATGAGTCACAAGGAAATATCTTCACAGACATTAGAAGGGAACTTTGATCTTATGCTAAATTCGTTGGATTATTTTTTACCTTCCCAGAGTTCAAATCTAGAACCCTAAAAGGGAAACTAGCAACTTGTAGATTATGACTCAGATTCATCTGACGGGTCTAACGAGGATGAGGATTTACGAAATCCTATTGCGCCACCTCTGACCTCCTTAAGGATGGTTAAGGTGATTTTCCTTGCAGGTACAGCTGGATTTTGGAGCTATGAAAGGAGTGATACACTTGTGAGAATGAGTGTAAACATGAATGGAAAGAAGAGTGAAACACTTGTGAGGTACACGAAACAGAATCACACACTCACAGTGAGGAAGAAAGAGAAACACTATATCCCATTCCCTATCCCTAAACATGGTTCTTGATACTTCGGGTCTCGAACTTATTTATGATTGGAACCTAACTCTTAGAGACCAAACATTTACAGATTGGAATAAAATACTTTGGAACCTAACAAATTGGGAGCTAACAATTGGTAACAATTGGTGATCTCACAGTTGGGAGGTATAAGGTGTAACAGCCCGCATTTTCGGACCATTAACTAATAGCGGAAAATCAAAACAAAATATGATACATATTAAATTGAAACAAAAAGTAACTAATAATCCTAAGAAGTTTTGATGTTTTTTAATCCTGAAAATGAAAATACTGAAAATCTGAAAATAAAACTAATAAGTTTTCTAATTTATTTATACCAATTATAACGACTAGAGCTAAGACGGATCCCTGATTACCTGCGGAAAGAAAAATAATACGAGTGAGCCAAATGCCCAGTACGAATATAACTGTAAATGAAAATCAAGTTTTATATTACTGAATGAATAGTGCCTTACCGACACAGAGTTTTCAAATATAGACTGAAAGTGGAATGAAACAATATAACTAACAAATAGAAAAGCACGATAATAACTGCACTGAATCAAAATAGAAGAACTATAAGGTTGAAATAAATAAGGTATGTATCCATAAGGGTCTCTTATACAAATATGTATCCGCACAAAGCAAAATACAAAATAGAGAATTCTTCCCGGGAAATCCACGAGAAGAAAACACAAGAAATGTACAAAGCATTTCTACAATACAGAGAATCCTTATTCGATAATCCGGAAGAAGAAAGCACACAATAGCGGTCATGATCATTACACAATCTCATACCCTAGAGACGTGCTCATATACTCACAGCACCGATACGAGTAAGTACCGAGTTCACCAGACACTCCGAACTCCATGAACTCGTCTGTGATTTAACCACACAGATAGGTTTTAAGAGCCCAACATGTAGGTTTTAAAATATTTCCAAACTCATAGTAGAAACGGAATAGAATAAATACAATATCACAATATAATTATGAAACAGACGAAACAATAACAATAAATGAGTTGGCAATAATAATTACAAAAATAGGGAATATAAAATGAATAAAAGAATGTGTAATCAAAGTACACACTGAATACAAGGGTCACAAGTTTATAAAATTGGCTTGACAATAAATAAAGCGAGTACAAAGAAGACGAGTAAAGAATTTGAGCAAGCAATTAAATTCTGAAAGCACAAAAGGATTTCAATTTATAAAATTGATGCAACAATATATTTAACAAATATTTTAATTATAACACCCCCAAATCCGGGGTCGGGGATTCGGGTTGTCACGAGTTCCATTTCCCTTAATAACACCCAATCTTAGTTACCAATCAACTACTCTGTACTGTGACCCCACAATAAACACACACACCACAAGTTATAGTCTCAAAGATGAATATCCAAAAAATAATCACAAGTCGTTTTATTCCACAATTATAAGCCAGTACACCTTAAAAGGGTTTCTGAATAAATTTACATTTCTTTGCCATTATTACAATTCATAAATATACATAAATCTGGTACATCAAAAGTTGAAGCCTAGCCTATTGGTAGTTCCTACCTCAGCTACAGCGACATCAACACCTATAGGAAACTGCGGAACGTTTCCTGATCGCTTGCGAATCGGGAGCTTGGTCCTGTTCATCTTTTCTATCTGTTGTTGTGTAATGAAAGAAGAAAGCAAGGGTGAGCAACAAGCTCACCAAAATAATATGTATAATGATTTACAATATATGAGCATTCTCATAGTACTCATGAAAGTCTTGGTCAAGAAGAAATGAACCAAGTTTGATATCTTAATGCGATGAAATCGCAAAAATATTCAGTATATATACATATATACTTTTCAAAATCTTGGAAGTCCTCTTCCATGCATAATATACACAGAGTTCCAGTTTATAACTGTATAAAACTATCGTTGCAAGGTGATCTCATATATCTAACCTTGTCTCAACGTTTTTCTGAAAATCTTTGACATGCATAAGATAATCATTTACTAGATATAAGTTTAAAAGATGAAGTTACAAGATACTCCAATATACTTATATCTTTTCCAAATACTACTTGAACTACCACCGTTCAAGTTATAATTAGTTCAAAAGTTTATCACATAGATGAGACTACACGATAATACTTGAATAGATTCAATCTTTAAAATATCATCAAAATAAAATGAAGTTATGAGATACTTCATTTGATGCAAACATCATTTTGAAAACTTGACCCTGCCAACACTCAACAATCGCCCAACTGTAGCCTTTCTATCGAAGTGCTCTGGGTAGTGTTGCAGAAATATCCAATTGGATGATGAACTCATTACGGGAGTTTGCCGCGCCAGGAAGACCACTTACGATGATCAGTCGTAGTAGTACAACCCCACCATTTTCTACATGTAGAGGAGAACCTGTCGGATTTACTTGTCAACCGAACACTGGACTTCTAAGGAATGGACCGTCTTAGCGGAACTTCCAGGCCATTTTGGGCCAATAATAAAAGGCTGGGCCGGCGCCACTCGGCCACTTACGCCACTCCTAGTTCAGATGAAATCCATGACTCTGAAACGTAAAGCTCGTCCCCCCTTTCCCCAAGTAGAAACTTGTTGATACGGCTCCACCAAGAAGTCGTATCTAGTTGGAAAGGAAAACTCACCGATATTTCCCAGGCGATGCCTGTTAATGGATTAACTTGTTCCAAGAATTTTACTTCCCGAGTGTTGGGTAAGTAATCAAAATTCTTTTATCAAGACAGCAACCTTGTTGCGAATATAAAACACACCACAGAGCCGGATCCCTCAGGTTTTGAGCGAGTATTTAAATCCCCTTCGAAAGGAGGATCTTAAATATAAAAATGAGTTTTGGGATCCGCTCTAACTTTTAAAAATCATTTTGAAGACTCGCAAAACATTTTTGAGAATGTTCGGAGTGATGCTGATTTAACAAAATAAATCAGTCCCAATATATTAGAAAATATCTGAATATTATTATTTAAATAATATTCCCACAAAGAATAATCTTTATAAAAATAATTGAAGTAGAAGTTTTAAAACTTATACTTGAAATGAATATTAAATAACCAAAGATATACTTATACGAAAGTACTATCTTTATTTGAATAATCAAAAGTGAGTTTGATTATCGACACCTTATTCTTTATTAAAATAAAGAATATATCTCAGCAAATAATCGGAGTCATAGATCCTCAAATGAATATTCAAATAATATTCAATAAATAAAATAAGCTGAGTCATAAGCCCTCGAATGAATATTCGAAATAATATTCAATAAATAAATAAGCTGAGTCATAAGCCCTCGAATGAATATTCGAAATAATATTCAATAAATAGATAAGCTGAGTCATAAGCCCTCGAATGAATATTCGAAATAATATTCATTAAATAATATAAAGTTATCGAATAAACCTTATTCGATTAATAGTTTTGAAAACTATAACCATATATATATAAATATATATATATATAATCTACTCGGGATCCTCGACTCCCGGTTTTAGAAAATGTTTTCACCTTTGGGTCCCTATACTAAGGGTATATGCAAATTACCGCTATTCTCTAACATAGGTATTATCAACTGAACCAACAAATATATATGGCAAGAATACGAAACAGGCATGCATATGTACCATATCACATGCTACAATATATCGCAAGAATTTGCTAATTTAACCATCATGCATCTATCACAAGATAATGCATATACAAGTGTATACATCACAACAACAGTATAACAGATAGAAAACTTGCCTGAGCGCTCCCGGATAGGCTTAAGCTTAGAGTGGGTCCGATAACCTATGAACAACAACATAAGTCGGAATTAACCCCGGTCGCTTAAGAAACTAGACTTTAACCATTTAGAGTCCTAACGTTCGCTTTCGCGCTTAACGATTTACTTAAGTCGCTCGAGTACCCTCGGCTCCACCATTTTTAATAAATTAACCATTACGAGTTTTAAGGCGATTCTTTCGCAAATGTCTTACCAACTGCCTATTACACCTTACATAAATGTTTCTTACCCCAATTAGTCATTTAAGGTCCTTTACCAAGGTTTCAAAGTAAGGCGAGGGGTAATGGTTCGTTCGCGAAACATCGTTACTTAAAACGGCCGTTTCTCCTAAACCGTACATCGGAATCAAACGAACCACATATAAAAACGAAGCTCGTAACATGAACTATCTAAACATGGCAATGGTAAAAACCTAACAGTGAGTTCAAGGGTTCTGATGTTAAGAACAAAACAGTCTACGGTAAATCGGGCATTACGACGGCTATGTTTACGCGATTTCCCAAAATTTTACTTAACCAATTCAACCACCAATCAATCCCAATTCACAACCCAATCAAAACTCCATCCATACCATACTACAACAGCCCCAACAAATCAATATTACCAATTCATACTTATTTCTCAATTATGAACTAAGAGTTTACTTAAGTTCATTGACTAATAACCAAGATTTCCAACTCCAAAAATATCACAAAATCAACCAATCTCTAAACACACCATAATCATGCCTCTCACCAACTAAACTACTCATAACAAGCTTTAAACATGATTACACACCCATTATACTAATCCATCATCTAAACATTAGGAAATCTAAACAACAAAACTTAAAACTAAGATCATGAAGAGTTATACCTTCCTTGAAGCTTTTAATCCATGAAAGATCCTTGGAATGCCCATGAAAGCCTTAATCTAACCTCCTACAAGCTTGTTCTTTCAAAGAAATCAAGAACACAAAAATTAATTTCAAGAAAGTACTATTCACCATCTTCTTCCTTGATTTATAAAAAAAGATTGGCTTGGAATTAGAAGCTTAAACTTATAGGAAGTATGTAACTATCCATGGGGAAGCTTAGATAAATACCTTGCCAAATAGTAAGTGGTGGAGCTTGGATCTTCATTTTTTAAGAAAAGGGGCCGAGAGCTTCATGAAGAAAATGGAGGGTTTTGTGTTTTGTTTGGTGAAAAATGAAATGTTTGGCTTGGTTGGTTGAATTTTGATTTGTTTTAGGTTAATTACCTAATTAACCTTGATTTTGTGTGGTTATCATTCAACCACACTTCCTCCCCCCCCATGTCATGCTTACATCATCAAGTGATGTCACCCTCCCTCCTTTGTCTTCTTCCTATTGGTTTGATGACATCATCCGCACTAATCCCTTTGATTAGCTTCTAATTGTTTGCCTAATGACCGCCGATCTGTTATACGGTTCGCTTAACTTTCGTTCTCATTTCTCGTTTGAGGGATCATACCCGGGATCTTATTACTTGGGTTTCCTTAACCTTTCTCCATACATTATATTCCTTTTATGATCCTCTCTTATAATCCTTTAATTTAAATCCTTCTTATCCTGTTACCTTATACTCAATTCTTTCCGTATCCAGTGGATTTCCGGGAAAAATCAAAGTATTCAGAATTGGATTCTGACGATCTTTACATACACTTATATACCACATAGATTACTAATAATATCCCAGAAGATTAATAACAGAACCCCTACATAGTGTGGCATGAAAAGTTTTCTCATTCAGCATAATCTGCAAAATCACTATTCATAAGGGTTTCAAAAATTTCCAAAAATTGGGGGTTATTACATTAATATTTAAAATGGGGAGAGAAAAGATTAAGAATTTTCTACTCATGATTTTGAATATAAGAAAATAGAAGAAATCCAGAAATTCTTATCACGAAATATACATGAAGTGTGAAAGGATCACAATTTATAAATTTGAATCGATAAAATGGATTCAAAGAGAATTAATAAATTTAATTTAAAAGATGGGAACAAGAATTCGTACCATGAAGTATATAACGATTGCAAGTGTAATTATAATCTGAGTCAAACATTATATAAATGAATATTTTATAATATTTAAATAGAGAACATAATCAGGATCAGAATTCGTACTTTAATATAGCACCTAAATTAATCCCAAACTATCAGAAGTCTGCTAAGAGCACCAATCACGATCTAATCATAAAATAATATAAATAAATTTAACACCCTTATTTCTGTGATAAATAATATGGCACACATTAAATAATTAATAAAATTAATTACATGCAACTTGTCAAATCATATTTATATAAATTAAGACACATGCACGCTTGCCAGGAAATATCAACAGGTTGCGAAATTAGTTTAACCAATTTATTTTGCGTAAAACTAACTCTAGCTAGTTTACATATTTGTACAAGCAGGGCAAGACTTGACACAAAGTTACATACAAACTAATATTACTTTAATATTAGAATTTGCTAAGAAACATAGGGCTGAGTTCTATGGAGTCCACCTTTTTGTCGGAGTCCTCGGAGTCCATCTACGTTCTGCAAAAAAAAAATATTGTAAAACGTGTTATTTTGCAAAACATGTTACACAAATAGCATAACTTCAACAAAATCGTGCAAATTTCATATATTTACAGTACAATATGTATGTTCTGCAATATGTTCTGCAACATAAACATTTATGTTCTGCAAACTAAACATATTTTGTAGAATAATATATTTTTGCAATGTTCTGCTTGTAAAATGTATGCAATCTACAAGATTTTTAATAGAATAGTGATGTTTGTCGAAAAATAAAATGTTTTGCAAAATTTTAAGCTATATTTTACTTGCAGAACATATATGGACTCCGAGGTGGACTCCATAGAACTTTACTCTTAACATATAATATGTATTGGAATTAAAACAATTTTACCTTAACATATATAAATATAAAAAAAACAAAAATGTTAAAATAAAATTCTTAAAAAACAAATATTATAATATAAAAAAATTATGGGTTATCACATTCTTCCCACCTTAAAAAAATTCCGCCCTCAAAATCAAAGAATTCAAATAGGTAGATAGCTCGAACAAAATGAAGCATTCATTTCTCAAATAGAGTCTTCTGCATTGAGAATCTAAAAAAAATGCAGAATCTTAAAAGCAGTTTGACAGTTTTAATTGTCTTAACATATCAGTTTTTTTATATATTCAAAGTGAAATCTCAAAATTTATTCAAATAAAGGCACCAAAGGAGTTTCAAATATAACGGAGTTTGTCGGGTACTTAAATGTCTAGCATACAATGCAAATAATCGGTCACACTGCTATTATAGTTATAACACGTATTTTAACACTTAAAAAATCAAGGAAAAAGAAAACAAAAATACCTCATTTACTTGAAGCATTATTCGCAGATATGTGTTTGTTGCTTCCACTTTGATAATCGTTACTTTAGCATTTATTGAAGGATTCCTTACAATTTCGAATCGTGTGACCTTATTTTCCGCACCTAAAACATGCATCCGTAATCCAGTGACAAGTGTCTCCACCGTGCATCTTCCTGCAATGCTGACAACGAGACTTTTTTCCTTCTCCTCATCTCCATTGCCTTCATTTCTTTGTCGAAAGCTCCTAGTGTTGTACCCATGATCATTTTCCTTGAATCCACCACAAGATCTATTATTTTAAAATTCCGGTCTTGTTCAGTTGAGTCATGATCTCGCTTCCTCTTCTGAGTTTGCAATTCAAGTTTCTTAGAATAGTCAACCTGATGAAACTCCTGGTCTCTAGCACTGTCCACCAAGCTATTCATTGAAGTGTAGCGGTTACCTATGATGTGGTTACGGATAGAAGTATTCAGAGCCCACTTAAATTTCATGATTTTGTCTTCTTCAGTCCCAGCAACAGATCGTGCATAGCCAGCTAATCTCTGAAACTGAACCTGAAAGTCAGCCACTGACTCATTCTCCTTTTGAGCTATAGTCTGATATTCCCGAGCGTATTTCTCACGAATGCTGGAAGGAAAATATCTTTGATCAAATTGAGTCTTTAATGCATCACAAGTAAGCGTGTCCTCGTATCCACCTCCATGTGAAGCCACCATCAATTTCCACCATATACCAGCATCTCCCTCAAGACAGTAAATAGCAAAACGATCCTTCTCCACCTCTGAACAATTCAGCACCCTAAATATTTTCTCCAAATAATTATTCATGCTTCGGCATCCATAGGGGTCTTGGCCTCCTTAAAAACAATTTGGCCTCTGTTTCATGAAGCGGTCAAACACAGTTTGACCTTCCCGATTCTGCCTATCACCACCATCAGGATTCTGCTATTGTCGGGCTGCAATCTCCCGCACCATATCCAAAAATGTGTTTCGATCCATTACAATTTGCTGATGGGCATTTCCATTATTATTCTGACTTGTACTACCTCGTGCCATCCTGCAAAACTTTTCAATGAGTGCACAAATAACACAATGCAAAATTACAATATTCAAGTCAAGAATCGAAATCAAAAATCTTAGATCTACCCCAAGCGCACTGAACCCAAAACTCACAGGTCAATGCCTAAAAGACAGTCTACATAATTTATAACCTTAGCTCTGATACCAACTGTAACAACCCGTATTTTCGGACCATTAACTAATAGCGAAAAATCAAAACAAAATATGATACATATTAAATTGAAACAAAAAGTAACTAATAATCTAAAGAAGTTTCGATGCTTTTTAATCCTCAAAATAAAAATACTGAAAAGTCTGAATAAAACAAATAAGTTTTCTAATTTATTTAAACCAATAATAACAACTAGAGCTAAGACGGATGGCACTCATCACTCTCCCCGTTGTCCTTGATTACCAGCAAAAAGGAACATAATACGAGTGAGCCAAATGCCCAGTACAAATATAACTGTAAATGAAAATCAGGTTTTATTTAACTGAATGAATAGTGCCTTATTGACATAGAGTTTTCAAATATAGACTGAAAGTGGAATGAAACAATATAACTGAAAAAAAGAAAAGCACGATGATAAGTGCACTGAATCAAAACAGAAGAACTATAAGGCTGAATCAAATAAGGTATGTATCCATAAGGGTCTCTTATACAAATATGTATTCACACAAAGCGAAATACAAAATAAAGAATTCTTTCCCGGTAATCCACGAGAAGAAAATACAAGAAATACACAAAGCATTTTTACAATACAGAGAATCCTTTTTCGGTAATCTGGAAGAAGAAAGCACACAATAACGATCATGATTATTACACAATCTCATACCCTAAAGACATGCTCGTATACTCACAACACCGATACGAGTAAGTGTCGAGTTCACCCGACACTCTGAACTCCATGAACTCGTCTGTGATATAACCACACAGATAGGTTTTAAAAGCCCAACACGTAGATTTCAAAATATTGCCAAACTTATAGTAGAAACGGAACAGAACAAATATAATATCACAATATAATTATGAAATAGACAAAATAATAACAATAAATGAGTTGGCAATAATAATTACAAAAATAGGGAATATAAAATAAATAAAAGAATGTGCAATCAAAGTACACACTAAATACAAGGGTCACAAGTTTATAAAATTGACGCGACAATAAATATAGCGAGTACACAGAAGGCGAGTAAAGAATTTGAGCAAGTAATTAAATTCTGAAAGCACAAAAGGGTTTCAATTTATAAAATTGATGTAACAATATATTTAACAAATATTTTAATATTTAAAACAGGGAGAGAAAAGATTAAGAATTTTCTACTCATAATTTTAAATATAAGAAAAGATAAGAAATCCAGAAATTCTTATCACGAAATATATAGGAAGTGTAAAAGGATCACAATTTATAAATTTGAATCGATAAAATGGATTCAAAGAGAATTAATAAATTTAATTTAAAAGATGAGAACAAGAATTCGTACCACGAAGTATATAACGATTGCAAGTGTAATTATAATCTGAGTCAAACATTATATAAATGAACATTTATAATATTTAAACAGGGAACATAATCAGGATCAGAATTCATACCGTAATATAGCACCTAAATTAAACACAAACTATCAAAAGTTCGTTAAGAGCACCAATCACGATCTAATCACAAAATAATATAAATAAATTTAACACCCTTATTTTTGTTAAAAATTATATGGCACACATTAAATAATTAATAAAATTAATAAAATGCAACTTGTCAAATCATATTTATACATATTAAGATACGTGCACGCTTGCCAAGAAATATCAACAGGTTGTGAAATTAGTTTAACCAATTTATTTTACGTAAAACAAACTCTACCTAGTTTACATATTTGTACAAGCATGGCAAGACTCGACACAAAGTTACATACAAACTATTATTACTTAAATATTGGAATTTGCTAAGAAACATATACATTAAATTAACGATTTTGCTTTAACAGAAAAACTCACATGCCTTGTTCATTCTTGACATAAAAATAGCAATAATTTTATTTTATAAATCTGACTCCAAATGCTGTTTTAATAATTTTTTATATATAAATTTACTTACAAGACTCATGGTTGGCATATATATATATATATAGTACTTCAACTAGTATAATAACATGAAGAGCATTACTAATAAAAGTTATTCACATTTTAATTGAGAGAAAAATAATCAAGTAATAAAATGTAAACACATTACTCAAGTTGTCAATTCAAATTTAATGGAATGTTTATTTTATATAAATGAACATGACTTCTGTTTGGAAACATAAACAAGGACATGTACCAGGTTTGCATATGTGCTAATTAATATGTACAACTAGCTAATGAATGGAACTAAGTCTAGTGGAAACAATTATGTATATAAATATGTACAAATCATCAATTATAAAAATATAAGTAAAGAGCTCCGATCTTTAACAAATATTTATTAGACAAAGCCTTAACCTAACAACTTATAAGTTATAACACAAATAAATCATAAAGAGTTTTTTTTATAGTTATTTAGCCAAGTGATGTCCAAGTAACAATTAGCAATACATATTAGAAACTAATTAGTTACATACCCGTACAAACTTTGTTAGCAGCATCCCTCTCTTCTCAATTGCACTCTGTTTCAGTACGCGGCTCATCTCAAATTATAATTTAATAGTTTATAATACTACCACTCATTGCTTTTCTTTTAACTAGATAGCGTAAGAACTAATCTCACAAAACAAATGGGCCACGGCTTAACCACGGGCTTACCCAAAAAATTTAATTAACAGGTATTAACATATAATATGTATTTGAACTAAAACAATTTTACCATAACATATAAAAATATAAAAAAACAAAAATGTTAAAATAAAATTCTTAAAAAACAAATATTATAATATAAAAAAAATTATAGGTTATCACATTCTTCCCACCTTAAAAAAATTTCGTCCTCGAAATCAAAGAAATACATACCTATTTTGAAAATAGGTAAATAGCTCGAACAAAAAGAAACATTCATTTATCAAATAGAGACTTCTGCATTGAGAAAATAAAAAAATGCAGAATCTTAAAAGCAGTTTGACAGCTTTAATTGTCTTAACATATCAGTTTTTTTATATATTCAAAGGGAAATCTTAAAATTTATTCAAATAAAGGCACCAAAAGAGTTTCAAATATAACGGAGTTTGTCGGGTACTTAAATGTCTAGCATACAATGCAAATAATCGGTCACACTGCTATTAAAGTTATAACACGCATTTTAACACATAAAAAATTAAGGAAAAAGATAACAAAAATACCTCATTTACTCGAAGCATATTCACAGATATATGTTTGTTGTTTCCACCTTGATTATCGTTATGTTTGTGATTATTGAACGGTTCCTTACAATTTTGAATCGTGTGACCATGTTTTCCGCACCTAAAACATGCACCCGTAGTCCAGTGACAAGTGTCTCCACCACGCATCTTCCCGTAATGCTGACAACGAGATTTTTTTCCCTTCTCCTCATCTCCATTGCCTTCATTTCTTTGTTGAAAGCTCCTAGTGTTGTACCCATGATCATTTTTATTGAATCCACCACAAGATCCATTATTTATAAAATTACGGTCTTGTTCGGTAGAGTCATTATCTCGCTTCCTCTTCTAAGTTTGCACATCAAGTTTATTAGCATAGTCAACCTGATGAAGCTCCCGGTCTCTAGCACTGTCCACCAAGCTATTTATTGAAGTGTAGCGGTTAGCAATGATGTGGTTACGGATAGAAGTCTTCAGAGCCCACTTGAATTTCATGATTTTGTCTTCTTCAGACCCAGCAATAGATCATGCATAGCCAGCTAATCTCTGAAACCGAACCTGAAAGTCAGCCACTGACTCATTCTCCTTTTGAGCTATAGTCTGATATTCCTGAGCGTATTCCTCATGAATGCTGGAAGGAAAATATCTCTGATCAAATTGAGTCTTGAATGCATCCCAAGTAAGCGTGTCCTTGTATCCACCTCCATGTGAAGCCACCGCCGACTTTCACCATGTACTAGCATCTCCCTCAAGACGGTAAATAGCAAAATGAGCCTTCTCCTCCTCTGAACAATTCAACACCCTAAATATTTTCTCCAAATGATCAATCCATGCTTCAGCATCCATAGGGGTCTTGGCCTCCTTAAAATAATTTGGCCTTTGTTTCATGAAGCGGTCAAACATAGTCTGACCTTCCCGATTCTGCCTATCACCACCATCAGGATTCTGCTGTTGTCGGGCTGCAATCTCCCGCACCATATCCAAAAATATGTTTCGATCCATTACAATTTGTTGATGGGCATTTCCATTATTATTATGACTTGTACTACCTCGTGCCATCATGCAAAACTTTTCAATGAGTGCACAAATAACACACTGCAAAATTACGATATTCAAGTCAGGAATCGAAATCAAAAATCTTAGATCTACCCCAAGCGCACTGAACCCAAAACTCACAGGTCAATGCCTAAAAGACAGTCTACAGAATCTATAACCTTAGCTCTAATACCAATTGTAACAGCCCGCATTTTCGGACCATTAACTAATAGCGGAAAATTAAAACAAAATATGATATATTAAATTAAAACAGAAAGTAACTAATAATCCTGAAAAGTTTCGATATTTTTAATCCTGAAAATGAAAATACTGAAAAGTCTGAAAATAAAACTAATAAGTTTTCTAATTTATTTAAACCAATTATAATGACTAGAGCTAGGACGGATGGCACTCATCACTCTCCCCACTGTCCCTCATTACCTGCGGAAAGGAAAATAATACGAGTGAGCCAAATACCCAGTACGAATATAACTGTAAATGAAAATCAGGTTTTATATAATGTATGAATAGTGCCTTACCAACACAGAGTGTTCAAATATAGACTGAAAGTGGAATGAAACAATATAAAGGAAAAATAGAAAAGCACGATAATAAGTGCACTGAATCAAAACAGAAGAACTATAAGGCTGAATCAAATAAGGTATGTATCGATAAGGGTCTCTTATACAAATATGTATTCGCACAAAGCGAAATACAAAATAGAGAATTCTTCTTCAATAATCTACGAGAAGAAAACACAAGAAATGCACAAAGCATTTATATAATACAGAGAATCCTTCTTCGGTAATCCAGAAGAAGAGAGCACACAATAGCGATCATGATCATTACACAATCTCATACCCTAGAGACGTGCTCGTATACTCACAGCACCGATACGAGTAAGTGTCGAGTTCACCAGACACACCGAACTCCATGAACTCGTCTGTGATTTAATCAAACAGATAGGTTTTAAGAGCCCAACACGTAGGTTTCAAAATATTGCCAAACTCATAGTAGAAACGGAACGGAACAAATACAATATCACAATATAATTATGAAACAGACGAAACAATAATAATAAATGAGTTGGCAATAATAACTACAAAAATAGGGAATATAAAATGAATAAAAGAATGTGTAATCAAAGTACACACTGAATACAAGGGTCACAAGTTTATAAAATTGACTCAACAATAAATATAGCGAGTACAAAGAAGACGAGTAAAGAATTTGAGCAAGCAATTAAATTTTGAAAGCACAAAAGGGTTTCAATTTATAAAATTGATGCAATAATATATTTAATAAATATTTTAATATTTAAAACGGGGAGAGAAAGGATTAATAATTTTCTACTCATAATTTTGAATATAAGAAAAGAGAAGGGATCCAAAAATTCTTATCACGAAATATACAGGAAGTGTAAAAGGATCACAATTTATAAATTTGATTCGATAAAATAGATTCAAAGAGAATTAATAAATTTAATTTAAAAGATGAGAACACGAATTCGTACCACGAAGTATATAACGATTAAAAGTGTAATTATAATCTGAGTCAAACATTATATAAATGAATGTTTATAAAATTTAAACTGAGAACATAATTGGGATCAGAATTTGTACCTTAATATAGCACCTAAATTAATCCCAAACTATCAAAAGTCCGCTAAGAGCACCAATCACGATCTAATCACAAAGTAATATAAATAAATTTAACACCCTTATTTCTGTGATAAATTATATGGCACACATTAAATAATTAATAAAATTAATTACATGCAACTTGTCAAATCATATTTATATAAATTAAGACACATGCACGCTTGCCAGGAAATATCAACAGGTTGCGAAATTAGTTTAACCAATTTATTTTACATAAAATAAACTCTAGCTAGTTTACATATTTGTACAAGCAGGGCAAGACTTGACACAAAGTTACATACAAACTAATATTACTTTAATATTGGAATTTTCTAAGAAACATATACATTAAATTAATGATTTTGCTTTAACAGGAAAAATCACATGCCTTGTTCATTCTTGACGTAAAAATAACAATAATTTTATTTTAATAATCTGACTCGAAATGCTATTTTAATAAAAAAAAATTATATAAATTTTCTTGCAAGACTCATGGTTGGCATATATATATATAGTGGAACTTTGAGATGAGATTAGCGAATAACTAATTGTTCTAGTTATTTCTCCATCAGTTGTTGGGATGACTCCAGACCATGTGAAAAGGGGAGTTATATTGTTAATGATGTCGTTTGATTCAGCTCATTTGATTAAAAATATGGTTGCGTAAGAGGCCTTGGCAGCGGTCCAGTGTGAGCTATGTATTATACAGGATATAATACCTTGTTAGGCCAATATGTGCCTTGGGTACCCTTTGTTTAGTTGGATATGCTTCAACATACCAGTGTTGCTCCGCGGCTGATCATCGACGGCAACACACCGTCGTTCGAAGATTCCAATCCAAAATATATATATATATGTTATTTATTATCTAAACTTATATCAGCTTTTGATATTGCTCAGGTATTGTTGTTTGGTTTTGTTCTTTGGATATATTGTTGTTGTCTTAAATCATAAGCTATAAACTGCTTGATGAGCATTTATTTCGCTCATACTTGTTTATTATTCTGATCTTTCAGTTAGCCCAGAGCAGGCCTGATATCCAGGTTTGATCAGAAGTCGTGTGCTTGTAAATAGTTGGCGTGTCTTTCCAGGTAGACAAAACTGTCTTGAGATGAACGGTTAGTATAGTGGTTTCTAATAAAATTTGAATAGTTATAAAACTAAATATACTTATGTGTTGTAATAACATTTGGTTTGTATTAGTGTCTGTTTCATACTATAACTTGTGATCGATCCAGTTGTATGCAAGAGGTCATATTTATTATTTTATGCCCCTATGCTTGTTATATTAAGGTTTATCGGTTGTAACTCCCAAATCTAGACTCCGGATTTGAGGGCGTTACAGGTTGGTATTAGAGCTACATGTTATGGTCACTGAAACAGGCTTAAGGTTGTCTTAAGTAAGTCATAGGAAGATCACATAAGATAAGCGCGTGTAGTTTAACTCTTATAGGGTTAAGTTTAGGGTGTTGGTTTGACCTATAGTTAAGTTTTCTGATTTCTTGTTTGGTATTTAGCTTGAGGCTTTTGTGCCGTTGCTTTGCTATTTTGTTGATTTCCAAGGATAGTAAGAAGTGATGAAAAAAGTGGGAAGATTGTGTTGCAACCTTATCCACCATTTGTTGGGGTATTTGAGATTTTTAAACAGGAGTCGGAAGGTTTGGTAAATTCTTTATTAATTTTCCTTGTGTTATTATTATTGGAGATCGTAAGCAAGATTATGTGATAATCATGCCGCATGTGTTAATATGGTAGCAAGTTTATGATATTTAGGAAAGGAGCTAATGTGTGAGAATTTTGACATGCTAAAAGATTGCTACATATATGACGCCATGTTTGACAGATTATTATATAAGTTGCTTGTTTTCTTACCTGAATAATGGCACCAAAGAGGAGGAGTAATTCAGGAGAGGATCTTACCGAAAGTCATACAAATCCAGCAATTGTCCAGATGTTGGAACTGATGTAGCAACAGATGTTGCATCTTACGCAACAACAGCAGTAGCAGCAATAAAAACAGCAGCAACTAGTAACGCCCAAATTTAGACTCCGGGTTTGAGGGCGTTACAATCGTTTTCAATATATCTTCATATTAATGATATTGGAACATATCAAGAAAACAGGTCTTTGAGCAAAAATTAGAAAAGTTTATAAAGTGCATTCTACTAAAGAGAAATGATATTCATATGCATTGTTTAATTTTCACTTGATCACAAATTTTGTTATCTCGAGAATTGTGGGTATTTTTGTCTAACAAAATGCCTGATAAATAAAGTTTTTAAAATCCTAACACTATGGGACAGGACTCATCCAATCCTGTTCCTGACCCAAGTGTTCATTTTTCTTCATTTAAATCGAAACACAAAATTACTTCTAGTTCTTCTCAAAAGGAATTAGTTGCAAAATCAAAGACAGTAGCTAAGTCTGATTTGTTTCCAAAAAAATCAGGTCTAATGGCTGTTTCACTGTCACCTATATCTTTGGAGCAACAAGGTGGAGTAAGGAAAAAAGTGTTCCATCAGTAACACGTAGGAAGAAGCTTGCAGAAAGAAAGAAAAGAAAAATTAGAACTAGTACTGAACTAGTTGATGAATCATCACACTCTGAAAGTGACAGTGATGGTCCAATTATTTTTAAGAAGCCTGCTAGACTAGTGGTGGTTACTGGTGTTAGTACAGGAGAAGATCAAAATTTGGTTGTAGCTGATAAACCTAAGAAAAGAAGATTAATGAAGTTAGTAGACAAGATTCACAAGGAACCAGACGGTCTACAAGGATTGGCTGATATCTGGATTAGGAATCTACAAATTCTTAAAAATCTTTGTCACATCCTGACAGGTCTCAAGCAAATCCTGACAAGTTTATGACAATTCTTGATCAGACAATTTCTACAACAAAAATAGCCAAGGAAGTTGAAATTGCTAAAGAAGTTGATCTACAGAAGTCTATCAAGAGGAAAGCAAATATTTCATCTATTTCTCAATCCAAGAATATCACACTTCAATCACTACAGACGGGGTACTGTACACAAGAACCATCTTCTCAAAGTGAAGATGCATCTGTTAAAGCCCCAGCTACACAAGAACCACCTGCTCAAAGTGTAGGTGCAATCATTTTCTCACATCTGACTATTCCTGACATTGCTCAAGGAAATTAAATTTATGTGGTTGATGACATCATGATGACAGTACAAGGCATGGAAGCTCATCAAAAGCACATTGTTGAATTGGATGTTATTATCCATGATCCTATCTTTGAGGGAAGCATACAAGAACCTTCAGTTCAAAGGGTTGAAGATGTTAGTGTTTGTGCCCTAGAGACAACACTATAATGTTTTAGATTCAGACATTAGGATTATTAATGTTTATGTTCTATCGATTATTCCCTTTATAATTTATTAATTCTTAATTTACTGTGATATAAATGTTAGATTAATAAATGTCCTTAAAATATGATATGCAATTCTATATCTCTAAGTACGTGACTTAGAAATGAGATTATGAGAATAGTATCAATATTCCTAAAGGTCCCTAGTCGAGTATTATTATTAAGGGACAATAATAATGCATTAAGACTGGTATATTTGTTGACAGATGATCACATCTCATTGATCATAGTTATAGTGATACTAAAGTTAAAAACACAGGCATATGTAAATGTACATGGTGCTGGACAGACCCGATGTGAGATTTTACATGTCTGTTGTGTCATAAGTAATTCTCACAGTGATAATGATGTAATGGTCCTTAGACCTGAAGTTATTATATTTCTATACGAGAATTAATATACATTGATTTCATTAAAAGTTTTCCCTGACCGGGTAATGATAAAAGTGGACACTGAGTATATTATGAATCGTATGAGAAATATGAATGATCTAGATGGGATTTAACCCTCCTATTTTAGGAGTGATATTATTGGTCTCTTGTGTGAGCTAGACTATGAAATGCGTAGCCACGCTCAAATATTGATTTGATATTATAGTCTACTCATTGATCAAAGAAACTTGGATTAAACTATGATGAGGATGACACATTACATGCCTCTAATTTAATCTATAATATTTGGTTAAAGGGATTATATTACATTGTACATTATTCACGAAAGGTTTAATCGATCACCGATTCAATTATTATTACTTGGGTAGCAATGATGTATTACTAGATGCCGCTCATTGTCTACGATTTTAAATTAGATTTAACATTCGTTACCAGCGTAATAATAACCTATAGGGGTCACACACTAAGAATGCTTGAAGGATTATTTAATTTAAATTGGATTTTAATTCTATTAAAGTAATTCGAATTATTTATAATATTAATTAAGTATGACTTAATTAATTAGATAAATATTGATATTCGAATTTACTAATATTAATTATAAAATTCATTTATTAAATTATTAAGTGTGGCTTAATTATTATACAAATAGAAATTTTGAATTAATAATAACTCTTAATTAGTTAAGAGTTATAATTCTTATTATACTCTCTATATAATATTTCTTGTGTGGCTGATTTTGTATGCAAGACTTTTACTAAAACCCTAGCCACCAAGGGAGAAGATGGAGAGAGCAAGAAAAAACGAGTTTGTTCTAGTACATATTTAATCCTTGCGTTCAAGCATTCGGGTGGATACCGATAGAGCGTAGATCGCCAGAGCAGGATGCGTGGTGATTGAACAAGTTTTGGATCTCCATTAGTCAACCAATGTGTAAAGCTTCTTAAGGTAAACAATCTGATCTACGAATTAAATTATCTATTTTTTGCATGAATCCTGCGGTGAGTTTCAAAAATTCTAATTTTTCACATTTTTAATTACTGTTTCCGTTGCATTTATATGCTCGAAACCCTTCAGAAGAAGCTTCTAAACCTCAAGTCACACAAGAACCAATAGTTCAAATTACTGTTGCAGACTTAGTATCAAATTCTACTAAGGGATCAATTTCTTACAAGCAGCACATTTCTGACACAAGCACAATTCCTGATGAAGTTGTTCCTGATTCAATAGATGTACTGATAACTTCTCAAGACAAGGTTAAAGCAATCTTGGTACAACCACTCAAGGCTATACCAATGGTTGATACTCCATAAGGTACAAATTCTCTAACTACTATTGTATTTGCTGATATGACTATAATTAGCCCTTCATAAAGGAATACCTCTAGTTATATGATTATAGACTACTCTTCTCAGCCACCTCTTATTTATATAGGACAAACTTTTCTAATCTTTTCATGTGAGACTCAGATAAAATATTTAGTGAAAAACAGAATTACAGAGAGGAAAGATCCTTACCTGGAAAAAGGAGAGGTAGATGAGAGACAAGATTTAGTTAATCTTTGTAAGGAAGCTCTGACTCTTAAAAGTCATGAGATGAGTGGAGTGAGAGGTGATGAGATCACTTTAAAAGAAAAGAGAGATTTAGGTACTCATGGTTCTTTTTCTTACAAGATCTACACAGGTAACTAAGCCTTCTAAGTTAAATCTTGATTTAAAACTCAAAGGCATAGTTTCTGATTCTACTGATTCTGATATTCCATCGAGATATTCTGGTGATCCAGATGATTCTGATGACTCTGATGATGATAATCATGATGATGCTATTTCGAAATCTAGTAATGAAGCATCTAAATTTTCTACTTTTGGTTCATCATCTGGTCATGCTGCAATTCTACAACCTCATAGGGCTTATGAATGGAATCATTCATGGAGATTACCAAGTGAAAAGATATCTATGGAATCTGCTCAAACTTTAGCTGATCATGTTGTTCAATTAGTTTCAAATACTGATATGAAATCATCTATCAAATCCACTACAGTTTTAGTCAAAAGACTGTATTATTCTTTCTCTGCATTCAAGAAAGATACTGTTAAAATCAGAGAAGAACTTGCTGATCTTTCCGTGACTTTGAAAGGTACAAACAAACAAAGTGGTTTGCTAAAGAGAATGTTTAGCTTGAAAGAAAAACAAGATCAAATGTCTGAAAAATTGATAGCTTTAAAAGCTAGTCAGATTACTATAAATTCCAAGTTGGATGCTATTTTCTCTCTTCTACGAAACCTAGATGCTAAAAAGGGGGAGATAGTATTACAGAAGATAAAATGTCAACATGAATCCGTTTTGAGGAGAAATACCAATTCTGATGATGATGGTGATAAAGAAGAAAAAGAGATATTTGATGCTATGAAAGTTGATACTGTGAAAGTTCAATCTGGAACTGGAATTCAAAGTCAAAAGAAGACACAGTCAACTCACGTCTCTAAGGATAGATCAGATAGATCTAACAAGGAAGCTGCTTTTGTTACTACTAGTTCAATTTTTGATTTCAAAGATACAAATTCTGATGATTTTCCTGACACTGAAAGAGTGATAGTGATTCCTGATTCTGTGAAGTCTAAAGAAGAAGAAATTTTATTTCGAATGGATTTACGAAAATTCTCTCTGCTTATGTTGAAGCTGTTAATGCTGAAAACTTCAAGGAAGAAGAAATTATTTCTGACAGAGAAGAAAGAGCTCAAGAAGGAAAAATCATAATAGTTGTTGATAAACAAGATCAAGAATATATGAATATGCTTAAAAGATCTAAAAGGAATAGATGGAGGAGTACAAATAAGAAGATGTTACAAGAAAAAGCAGAAAGGAGGGCTTAAGTATTTTCAAAGATAAAAAACAAATGCAAATGGAGAAAGGTTGATGATCTTAACTGTAATGATAAATTGAGTTTTACTCCTGGAGGAATAAGGTTGGATGTTTTACTTAGTTCTAATACCATGGGATATAAGAAATCATTGTTAGAACAAGCTAAGAAGCTGAAGTTGTTTGAACCATTCACAAGAGTTGGAATAGGATATCATAAAGCTGAAATTGTCAACTTAAAGTTATTGAACTTCACACTTGCTAATAGTTCAGATCAGGAAATAACTGCTGATCATTTGGATAGACTCGAAGCTGTGAAGATTATTCTTGATACTACAAAAGAATTGAAGTACATTCACTATTTGCTAAGAGTTGAAGATGAAACTTCTAGGTTATGGTCAAACATGATTCTTGCCAATATCAAAAGAAGGATACTAGATGATGGTCGATATTATTTCGGATCATATGTTCCTAAATACATAAATTTCAGAGGGCGAGAAGTCAACATGAAGAAAGGTGAAGCTGTCATTCAGAATATTCTTACTCAGACACATATAACTATGAATCCTGATGGAAGAAAAACTTGCTATATTTCTTTGGAAGACATGATGACATAAAGAGCACAAATCAGAAGTCTGAGGGCTGCTATCTATCAATTATCTGACATAACAGAATATGAAAAGAATTTGAAGATCAAGTTAGAAGATATTCTCTGTAAAAAGATTGATGACAATGTTAAAACTTTTGTTCAGAGATACTGCGGAGTCTATCAAGAAATATTAAGATCTACATCTGAAATAAAGTAAACTTTACACTACTTATTTTGTCTATCTGGTTTTTGGCACTAGACAATTCTATTGGAATTTATACTTATTCTGCAAAGAATAAATTGGGGGAGATTGTTGGAAATTGGCGAAGTCGAAGATCATAATTTATGTCACAATCAGGATATGATCAACTGTTGTAATATGATTATCTGTTGAAAGTTTCGATATTATCCATTGATATATATGAATAATTGTCCATTGAAGCTAAAGCACTTATCCGTTGATCAAAGATATCCATTGAAGAATGAGGGATGATAAGTCATGACTGCGAGATAAATCAGAAGGTGCTAATTTATAGGATCGTAGTTGATTTAGATATGTAAAATATTAGAAGTACATTGTAACATATCTTGTAATTGATAGAGGACTGATTTGTAGCAGTGTAGCATATAGACACAAAATAGGTTATCACAATATAAGTGATAGAGCACAACTCGAGTATTCGTGTAACCTAGCATCTCTTAAGAATATTGTTCTTAAGAGAGTTCTATAACAGTTTATTAAAGATCAATATAAACTGTTATTTGATTCATCTGTTCTAACTTTACTTTTATAAACATCGATTTGTTTAGTAATTGTATCCAACCCCCCTTAAACAATTACTTTACTGGGCAACAGATACCCTCTTTTTCCCGGATGAGGTCGGCTTTCATCAAGGATCAGTGTTAAGTTCACTATTAGTTATAGTTATTTTGGATGTGATCACCCGTGATATCCAAACTAAGGTGTCACAGTGTATGATTTTTACTGATGAGTAGCAGAATCTAGTAATCATGTTAATATACACTTAGAGCAGTTGCGGGGATTTATTAAAGGTTAAGGGCTTGCGTTTGAGATGTTCTAAAACGGAATATTTTTGGGCTAATTTTAGTGAGGAAATTAATGAGGTAGATGGTGCAGTTTGTATCGCTGAAGACCGAGTTCCGTATCAAATCGTTATAAGAACCCAGGTTCGATCATCGAAATCTATATATGTTAATTATCATACTAAGGTCGGATGGCTTACATGCAAGGCTGCCACACAAATGTTATGTGATAAGAATGTAACTTTGAAGTGGAAGGGTAAATTCTATGGAATTGTTGTTAGACCGACATTATTATATGGTTCAGAATACTGGCCATTGAGGAAAGTGCAAGAGCGCCATTTAGAGACGGCAGAAATGAGTATGTTGTGATGGATGTGCAGTCATACAATAGCATATCATGCACAAAATGATAATTTTGACGAGTATTAGGTGTTGAGTCTATTTTAAAGAAGATACGGGAGGGTCGGTTAGGTATGAACATGTTCGTAGAGGGTGTGCTACAGGGGAAGAGAAAGAGAGGTAAACCACGTAGGACTTGGGCTAATCAATTAATTTTGAATATAGATGCTTTAAATCTCACATGTAACATAAAATTAGGCCAGGCTATTTGAAAATATGGATGGCAATTTGTACGGAACCGATGGATACCCGATCCATACCGATCCGATTGGGTTTTACCGAACCCGAATATTTCAGGTTTGGATTCGGGTTCGTGTTTGATTTTTAAACCCAAACCATTTTTGGGTCGGGTTTGGGTTTAAGGTATACCGTTTCGAACCTGATCCGAAAACCCGAAACCCATTTTGTTCTGACCCAAACCCGAGCCCGATCTGAAACTCGTGTTAATATATAATTAATATTTTGTATTTTATAAGTAGTAATATAATATATAATATAATATATTACTAATATTAGTACAAAAAATTATACTTTTTACAAACTATTACATTAAAGTCGTTTAAACATGCTTTCAGCGGTATGTTCAATACAAGTATACTAAAACTAACCGACCAAACGAAACCATGTTTTGCTTATAACACGGACTGATCATAACATTTGTAATTTTATTATTTTATAAAAATAATATATTATTGAGATTAATGAAGTTAAAATATTTAAATATTATTTTGTATGTATTATATTATTGAAATATTCAAAATTTAGATAGTTAAAATCTGAAAAATTCCTTGCAGTTTTGAATTAGATCGCTACACGGGTGCAGAGTCAATTGGAAAGTAGAAGTCTTAAATAACAGTGGAATGTATGTGGATGATTTGATATTGTTTTTTAATAGCTTTTTTTTATCTTTTTTTAATTTATTAATTATTTTGTTATATTATAATTTGAATTACTATAATTAAATTTGGAAGTGTTTGGTTACCTACAAAAGAGGTAAAAGAAAGTTAAGTTCGATTAGAAATTAAGCTGGATAATAATTCATAGAATTTGTAGTTATATTAGATATATGATTTAATTTTTTAATTAAATTATATTTGGAATGTATCAACCGATCAAACGAAATTATGTTTCGCTTATAATAATATAATATACATAGATTGACCTTGGTCCAAACTCTCGCTGGATTGACTTTGGTCTAGACTTTTGCTAGCATATACTCCCTCTTTCCTGAATTGTATGAGCCACTTTGACTTGCACATCTTTTAAGAAATTTATGGTAGACTTCAATATTAACCACAAAAAGGAGATAATGGAAGTTAAAGTAAGTGTATTATATAAACTAGCATGATAGCCCGTGCAAAGCACGGGTTCCATTTAAATCGTATAATTTAACTATTTTGATTTTTGAAATAATAACTCGTGATTTTTAAAATATTTTACGTTATAAGTGTGATATATTTGACAAAACTTATTTTTTTTAAAAACTGATACATACTTTAATTTTTTTTTCTGAATTTCATATGTAATCATGGCAATATATTATAATTTAAAAATTTCAAAGAAATTTTTTATATCATTAAAAAAGATGTAACTTAAAAAGATTAAATGGTATTTTTTTTAAAATCTATCCAAGTAGAATAATATGTGTGGGTGTGTGTAAGTTCTCAAATTAAAATTAAGAACTAATCTTATACTCTTATTCTTTATACATATTTTTACTTAAACAACACATTCAAATATAATATACATTTCCACATTCATTCTCATGCATCCTCCATTTTTTATACCATTTTTGGCAATACAGTAGCATTATCATTACCTATCATACACTAGTACATCCTCATCATATATACACCATCCTCACTCCGCCATTCCTTCGTATGACTAAATCGATCGTTATTCTAAAAAAATACTTACAAACAAGTATGTCATTGAATTTCATGTACATTTCGTCCACACATCTGCAAGCCCATTCATCTCATTTTTCATCCGCTCACAATAGACATGAGTTTATAAAATTTCCAATAATGTTGTTTCACCTACTCTACCGTCGATAACACCATAATCAACACTTTCAAAAATTACCAAATTTTAGATGTGTAAACTTGTGGTAATTTGTGTTTCAAAATTTTAGTTATTTGGATTTCCACCTTCATCCTCATGCATCATCCATTTTCAGGAGTACAATGGCATTATTATTACATATCATACGCTCGAATATCCTCATCGTGTATACACCATCTACACTCAACCATTCTTTCGTAACACCAAATCGATCATCATTTGAGCAACTAATTCTTTTAGTAAAAATTTTAGTGGTTAGAGATATGAACCTAATTTTTCTCTAATACTAACGTCATGGGTTCAATCCTCATTACAAACATATTTTTTTCTTTATTAATGTAAAAAAGGGTGAATGGGTAATTTACCAAATAGCTTGAAAACTCATGTATATAAAATCATGTTGTCATACACTAAATATAATATATAGGCAACATAATTGATTCAATGAGATTTTAATTAATGGGGAAGAATAATTTAATCATTTTATATTTATTAAATTCAGAGAAAATATTATATTAAATGCAGGTGGTGAGTTTTTTGTGCATGTAGTTGATGAATTTGTGTATTATTAATTTTTTTTGGTGTAGTGGTTGGAGATGTGAACCTAATTCTTCTCTAATACTAAGGTCAAGGGTTGAATCCACCTTACAAACATATTCTTTTCCTTTTTTAATGTAATAAAGGGTAAATGGGTAATTTACTAAATAGGTTGAAAACTCGTGTTGGCCTATAATAAGTATAATAGATACTTCCTCCGTCCCTCCCAAATGTTTACATTTGAGTTGGACACAGAGTTTAAGAAAAATTATAAAATAGTTAAGGAAAGTTAAAAAATTGAGTAAAGTAGTGGGACCGATTAATATTATATGTGTAAAGTAGGTATGGTGGAGAGAATAGTGGATGTGGTTATTTTAAAAATTATAAAAACTTTACTATTTTTGGAAAATTTTGAAATGTAAACAATTGGAAGTGAGATCCCAAAAATAAAAGTGTAAACAAATGGGAGGGAGAGAAAGAGAGTAGATAGATAGATCTGTAGTTGGAAGAATTTTAAATAACGGTTTGTCTATTATAAAGGAAAGCTTCATTCTTTTTGAGAAATTCAAAAAAAATGTTGGGAGGAGTACTAGTATCGGCTATATCTCACTGATTAAATTATAATAAATTGAACTAAAATTAATAGATACTCCCTCTGTGCCATTGAATTCTATACGTTACTTTTCGGCACATTTTTCAATGCTCATTTAAAACAGAACTCCACAATATTTTTTTTAAAATTTTTTTTCTGTATAAAAGTTTCATGTTTAAACTTTTATTCAAAAAAAATGAAAAAAATAGTATCAAACTATACCTTATAAAACCCTCGAAATACGTGCAAATAGTAAACGTATATAATCGAACGGGACGGAGGGAGTACATTATCTTTTCAATTATACAATCTCTTAGATTTATTGCTATTTATTAATTTCATCATTTTTAATTGCAAAAATACAATTTTAAATGTGGTCGTTCGACTTTCAATCATTCCTTCATATTTCCGTTACCATCACCGTCGCCGTCTAGAGGTAATACTATCTAGTTTTAATTCTTTTAAATAAAGTTTATAAACATATCAAATAGTTTTCATTCTTTAATAAATTTTAATCGAGCGAAAATCGTGTTCAAAAATTTGGGAGAAACGGAGGATAAATCTTACCAACTTAGGTATCGGATAGGCTCATTTTGTTTTTTTTTGGTTCGAGAAATCATGCGCTCATTTTGTTATCATTGTAATTACTAGGGACTTTTTGCCCGCGCTACGCGCGCTCCATTTTTTTCAATTTTGAATTTTTTTCTTGAAGTTTGTAATTTTTATAACATAAACGGTTATCTTCTAGTTTTATTTAATTTATTTATTATAGTATTTTGAGTCATGTAACTTTTAGAATCAAACAACAGCAAGATAGCAATAGAACTACAAATGAGTAGGTCCAAAAAACTCAAGATATATAATTCAAGAGACATTTTTGTTCATATGAACTTTTCAGTAGCTAAGATGTCATAAGTTATGATAAGTATCAGTAGCCAAAACATGAGATAGTCATAATGTAACACCTTAATATGACTACAATATAGATTATATGTGGAACTATTTACTTTTATTAATGCCATAAATCTCAAGAGTGTTATTCGCAGGTTTATGATGCTCGGAGAAGAGCTTCTGAAAAGGGTGATGAGATCTGTTGAGAGAAAAAGTTATAAATTTTTCTATTGAATGAAGAAGATTGGTACCTTGGACTTTTTGTGAAGCGTAAGAAGTGAAAGGCTGACTATCAGCTTTCTCTATATCTGCAACTGACTTTTTGGACCTTCTCTTCACTATAAAGAATGCAACCACGGCTCCAACAACTAAAATGGATATGAAAATTTCTGCCACACCACCACCGCCTATAACTGATTTCTTGCTTCCACCATCTGATGAGTTATTATCACTTAGTTTTCTATTTCGGTTTTCACTATTGACTGGAGGAGTTCCGTGGAGGAGGTGGTGCAGGTCCTGAACTCCAAGAGTTACCCTCTCTCCTGTTACAATATCATGCATATACTCCTTAAATATAAAATATCTACTTGGCACATAATATAATCGGGAAACTAATGTGACAAATACTTACTGAATAATGCTTTTTAGTGGATCAGGTTTCCAAACGCTAAAATGGTTATTTCCAACATTCCTGAATGTTTATTCATAATGAATTTGGTCAACATAGAGCTCGTAAGCAGATTTTTTGCTCATAAAAGTAACATAACCAGTTGTTTCATTCATACACAGGCGTAGTAACAATAGTAATTATAGAAACTCGCATAATAAGAGTACTAATATCGTAGAACAAAGATATTTAAAAAAATAAAATTCTTACTCGTCTTAATCAAATTATTCATTCATCATATCTGAAACAGCCAATTACTTGTGTATGTATTATCTGTCTTTCCGTTTAATATTTAAAGTACATAGATGTTCCTGCAGTTTAATGTTGTTAAAGAATTGGTGAGTAGAGTGAAAACAATTTTATCCAAAAATGAAAGAAAAAAACTGTTACCAATATTGACGATGCCTTAACACAACACCAGCAATGTCCAACTTGTGCATTCCTTACATGATTGTCAAAGTGCGGAGATGACACTACACTTAATGTCACTAACGATACAGTTCTGCAAATACCTGACAATGATTTTACTTTATTATCAGAAGATATAGAAGATAAAATACATCAGGGTAATAAAATAAATGACAACTGATATTGAAGTGTTTTTCAAGAATTTTATTACCTGAGCCAGCCTCCCTTAAAACAACTTTCCGGTCACCGGTATATTTGTTCAAATACTACTGCTTGCAATTGCATTTGGTTCAAGACAAACTCTACTGAAATAAAATTACTGGATTTTAAAACTAATTTTATAATGTAATTCTGAGCTTAAAAATCATCTCAAACATGTTATTTTAAATTTTCAACCACAAATGAAGAATATATTGGTGAACAATTATAAAGACAAACACATATGAAACGAACATATAGAAACACACTGCTCATAGAAATACATACTGATTAACAAACCTCTATTGGAATTTTCATCAAACATGTGTGCTGCATAATAAAAAAATAAAAAATAAAACATATCAACAAATAACTACAAATATTGTCAGAGAAATAAATGAGATACAAAAATCAGTCTCATTATTAAGTAACTCGGGAACATATATACCTGATTTCGTAGAACCTGAATCCTAAGAATTTGTTTATCGTAACCAAACGATTCTTCTTCGCCATTATAATACACCATCATCTAAAAAAACGAAAAGAATGATAAGAGCTTTGGAGATGAAGACATAACAATGTCTTATTAATTAACATAAAAAATAAATGGATAAACATATATAAAACAAACAAATCGTGCATATATGATAATAAAGAGAAAAGAAGATAGAATCCATGGATATAATACAGAACTATAAAGAGAAAAGAAGATAGGAAAATATATTGAACTGATTGTAATGCAGTCGACAGAGCAATGGAACGAAGGCGACGATGATGGCCAGGGTTAAGAGATCATGTTTTGAAAGAATAAATTTCAGAAAAGGAAATCAATAATTATCATTAAATTAGTGTTGTAACAGATGTGCGAAAGTCATGCAAATCTTTCTTTAGATAAGATGTTTAAATTTTAAAATTCAAAAAATTTCCATGTTTAGTGTTTTGATGGATAAAAAAAATGGGTAAACTTATATGGATATATAAATTTTATACTTAATATGGGTCATGGATAAATTTATTTACCCATTGGGTAAATTTTGTGGATATATCCATGGATCTAGTGATTTTATACTTAATATGGGTTATGGGTACCCATTTAAAAAATGGGTAAATTAAGGAGTAGTCATTACGAATATATAGATATAGATATAGAACCATTGAAAAATAATTAAAATAATGTAAAAATGGAACCATTGAAAAATAATTTTTGTAATACTAAAATTACAAAAAAGAAAGAGTAAAAGAGACGACATATCAAATCAATACAAAAAATTATACTAAAATTACAAAAAAATAGTAAAAAGTCGAATAAAAAGAAAAAAAAATTGAAAATAGAAGAATGAGAGAAATAAATGTCTGATATAATTTGAAATAGTGGTTTTTGAAGGTAGATATATTTGAATAGATAGTTTTATCGTATTCGTGGCTAAAATTGTGGATCTTGAGTAACACATATAATATTAATTGGGTAATTTGATTGGATATGAGATAATTAAGAAAATTTGAATTTCAAAAAAAAAATAATTGAATGTGTAAATAAAGAATGAGAGAGAATAAGGAAACTAATAATTATCATTGAATTAGTGTTGTAACATATGTGAGAAAATCATGCAAATCTTTCCTTAGATAAGATGTTTAAATTTTAAAATTCAAAAAAAAAATGTACTAATCAGTTGCTACAATTAGGGGGGTCTAGCTGTATAATAGGTTAGTTTGTATATGGGTTATAAAATATTTAAATCTTAAAAGATCCATGAATATGTGTATAATATAATGTTTTATGTGTAAAAAAAATAAATGGGTCATGGATAGTGGGTCATGGGTAAATTTATGGGTAAATTTAGTGGGTAAATTCTAAATGGGCATTAGTAGCCTTTAAGATAATATAGATACACATATGAATATTGGGTCATATTACTATTGGAACCATTAGCCTAAGAACTCTTAGAATCTATACATCTTACGTAAGTTATATAAAAATTTTAAGCAGAACTCGCCTTATTTCGTATAAGTTACCTAAGATTTTCCGGTAGAACTGGCCTTATTTCGTAGTTTCATATTCTTTTTGTTGAACTTTATTTTTTGCATTGAACTTTATGTTTTCTATTGAAATTATGAGATATTTTAATAATTGAATTCAGAAAGTTCATTAAAAAATTAGGGTTCTGGTTTGTAGTATTAATTAGGATTTTCTATCAGAATTCGCTTTATTGTGTAGTAATAATATGCTATTTACGTAGAGTTCATGTGTAAAATATAACAATATTCTGCAGCAAAGTTCGCTTTATTCAGTATTAATATGCTATTTACGTAGAGTTCATGGGTAGAATCTTGCCTTGTAGTATTAATTAAGGTTTTGCAATAGAACTGCACATGCAAAATGTCGTGTTTATGTATTATATTTTGAAAATATTTTTAAGTATACACAGCAATATATATATATATATATATGTTTACATCTTGAGAGTATATTTAAAATTTAGGGTTCTGCAGGCAGAATTCGCATTGTTCTAAGATTCTATTTTAAGGATTGGTTCTAACTTGAGCGTATCATACACATATTGAATAAAAAAAATGAAAATTAACAACCGATTATAGAAAAAAAAAAATGATGGTCGATGGTTGCACCGTCGCAGGCCATCGACTTCTATTTTAATTGATTAATAAGAAAAATGTAGTACGAATAAATTAATTCATAATATTTTTTTGTATGTAAAGGATTTTATTCTAGTGGAGTTGTATTAGTTCGATTTTATTAGTACTTTTTTTTTATAGTAGGTAACCCTGCACTGGGTAAATCCTACCTGTGACCAAGAGCATTGTTTTCCTCTCTTTAACCAACCGAGCCAACTCTTGCGGGCGATTTTATTAGTACTTCAAAGTATCTTGATTGTGTAATTGAAAATTAGTATTTTCAAAAAATTTCTTTTGTAGATTAGGATGTTTATCAAATATTTTCATTTTTTAGAATTAAATATCTGCTTTTTGGAAATCATATTGCATAGACATTGTGGAAATTCCTGTTCCAGGGATCGATCTTGAACATGAGTTCAAGCATAAAGATGTATGGAGCTGGGCCAAGTGAGGCTGCTAAACGCTCGATGGCTGAGCTAGCTGTTGCACCCATGGAGGAGCTAGTTAGGATGGCTAAAGGTGAAGCGCCCTGGATTCGGAGCACAGACAATAGTATCCAGTGTTTGAGTGAAGATGAGTACTTGCGTAATTTCCCTGGAGGAATTGGACCGAAAGACATGGAACTGAAATCTGAGGCATCACGAGACTCGACAGTTATTATCATGGATGATATCAAACTTGTGGAAATCATGATGGATGTGGTATGCACTATTTGTATTTTTTTGGTAGTGCAATATGTACATTATATGCTAAATTAGCTTTCTGATCATCAGAACCAATGGTCAGCTATGTTTTCTGGTATCGATTCACAAGCAATGACCATTGAAGTTATTCAGCTGGTGTGGCTGGAAACTATGATGGAGCCTTACAATTGTTATGAATATATTTTGTACATAAGCTTTGGTTTGAAAATTAATTATCTATAATAAGATACCGCAACATCATTACATGTGCATTGATTAACTACAAGTTTGCTTATTAAATCTGATATATTAACATGATAAGCTTCTCCAGATGACAGCTGAGTTTCAGGTTCCGTCACCATTTGTTCCCACTCGGAATCACTACTTTGTAAGGTATTGCAAACAGCTGGACAATGGAACATGGGTAGTTGCTGATGTTTCCCAATGCAGAAAAAGGCCATCGGGCTGTTTGATCCAGAAATGGCCTGATGGTTACTCTAAAGTACAAAGTTCTCTTTTGTTATTTTTCTTGTATCATGATGAACACAGTGTACATTTAAAAAAAAAAAAAAACTTTCCCAGGTTACATGGGTTGAACATGTGAAAGTAGACGTTAGAGCTGTTCACGATATGTACAAACCAGTAAACCACTACTTAACTCAGGTCTTGCTTTCGGTGCAAAACGCTGGGTAAAAACACTAGTAAGGCAATGGGAACGCCTTAACCGTGCCATGGAAAACATTCCAGCAGCAGGAGATGGGGAAGGTACATCAGACATTCCATACTTTCTTTCTCTCCCTAGGTAAATCGCAAGCCATGCATGTGTGGGGAGATGAATAGTATTTAATTGTATTTATATGCTATTGGAAACAGTGATATAATAACTCCAGAAGGGAGAAAGAATATGCTATTGATGATGTACTAACGCGTTGACCAGAAGAAATATAGATGATCCTCCTGGCAGTTCTTCTGGTACTATCGCGAGCGCTGCAACTTCTTTCAGGATTCCTGTTCCTCCTAAAGAGATGTTTGATTTCCTCAGAGACGCTAATTCCAGAGGCGAGGTAAGAAAAATATCTATTTCGTTTCCTTTTAATTTATTTTTATCTGCTACTATAGATTAAGAAAGGAACACAACTTCAATGCATATTAGTTTTAGTATAAAACGAAAAATACACTGGCAGTCTTGTTGGACAGATTCCATAAAGCAAAGGTTAAGGAACTGTATATGCAACATCTGAAAACGGATTTTAACTGTTTAGGATTATAATCTCCTACTTATTACCATTATTCGTAGTAAAAAAGTCTATTTGCAATACTTGTGTTGCTTATCCTAGAAATGAAATAAAATTTCCCATACTTGACTAAATTACCCTGTGTCGACAGTGGGACATCTTTGCAACCACGGATTAGTGCAGGAAATGGCACAAATTGCTAATTATGGCTATCCTGGAAACTGTCTCCTTGTTACGTCTTCCTAATGTAAGTTAATTCATTACCTTTATCGCCTGTTATTATGTTCCATATATAACATACTAAAACTGCACATACATATATATAGAGAGCAAATTCAAGCCAAAGCAACCAATTTTTGGTACAAGAGAGTTGTGCAGATTCAACTGGATCATATGTAATATATGCTTCAGTTGAAATTGCTGAAATGAATGTGGTCTTGAGTGGAGGCGATCCTGACTGTGTTGCTCTGCTTCCATCTGGAATTGCTATTCATCCTGATGGTCCTGGAAAGAACGTAAGAGGAATTCTAGAGGCTGGGTCTGGTGGATCCCTTCTGACTCTTGCGTTTCAGGCTCTAGTTGATTCAAAATACCACGATGGAGCGGTGTCAAATTTAACCACTCTTGTCAAATACACAGCATACAGGATCAAAGTGGCTGTAGGGCATGATCCAGGCGTTGATGACCTAAGTTTCTTACATTAAAAGGTAAGGTTTTAAATATTTCTGAGGTTGGAAATATAATTACCTGGTACATGGATTCATGAATGTTATGTTGACATACCTGTGTAATAAAACATCAAGTGTATATATATATCATGTTGGATCATCTACTTACCAATGCATTAACAATGTTTGCTAGAGTATGAATTTCATAAATAATAGTTTTGCTCCATCATTATACTGTTCAAATCATGTATGAGTCGTTTTCCATTCGATTTGCAGTTAGTAAAGGATCAAAAAGAAGAAGGGTTATGTAAGCTTCAATAAAAAATAAGACTCTGGAAACATGAAATTTAATAAAAATAATGGATTTCAGATAAAATTGAATATTATAATACCAACTTTACCCTTGATCAAAGGTTAGGGATGTAAAATGAAATTAACTCTTCTATTACTCCCTCTGTCCCTCCCATTTGTTTACACTTTCCTTTTTGGGATGTCCCATCCAATTGTTTACATTTCAAAACTTTCCAAAAATAGTAAAGTTTTTATAATTTTTAAATTAACTACATCCACTATTTTCCTCCACTATAACCACTTTATACATATAATATTAATAGGTCCCACTACTTTACTCATTTTTTCAACTTTTCTCCACTACTTTATCATTTTTCTTAAACTCCGCGCCCCACCCAAATGTAAACATTTGGGAGGGACGGAGGGAGTACTTTTTAATTATCCAATTATGACACGACTGAATCCAGAGTTTGATATATGCTATCCAAATTTCCAAACAAACTCTGGGACTTGTATTGGTTTAAAAGCACTGGTCTTAGGGGTAAAAATAAATATTAAAAAAAACCTTTGTTCTTTTTACAAACAGTGCAAACATGCACACCAGATCTTAGGCATAACACGTCTGATCAACACCCATGATACTTCTACCAAAAAATCAGCAAAGGTCCAATGTGGAGAGAGCTTGGCAGGCAGGATATGTTATCAAGTTTAATATCATTAACATAAAGAAGACAATACACATCAAAATAGAACCAGCACGATGCTTGTTTTACCCCTGGAATACTACCAAATTGATTCTACAAGCATACAGCAGGTGCAAGACTATGCAAGTAACTTTACCCTGCCACCAACCAGAATTACCCAATAAAACAGGCTCCTGCCAAGAGAATTGTTCTAAGGCTCAAAAGAAACATCAACCTTCGTACATAGATGACCCTGGAGCATCAATAGCATTTCCACAAGACCTTTTCCGAAGACAAAAATTCTGTACCAGCTAGTAGATATTCCAGAGGGCAACCATATAACAATAGGTAAAAAAACCACGAGGGCGAATAGGCAATCGTACCATCTCTCCTGTGCAGAGATGGTGCAATGTTCACTATATTGACCTCCTAAAGAGTGCAGTGCCCAGAGTGCAGACATGTTTACAACTTTAATTCAACCAAAGATCAGCAAACTCTAGCAAAAGTCATTTAAAATAAAGTTTGCAATAATTTAGCAACCAAATGAGCACAATTTTGGTTGAAACAGTAAACTGAGTTGTGTGCTTCACATGGACCGAAGCTTTAATCACCTATATTTGTTACTTCTATTCTCTACATAGAAGTACAAAGACATAGACAAAGACGGGGGCATTGAAATAAACAAAAAGGTAGTGTATGCTTGTATCATATGTTTGGCATAGTATGCACATTTACTCTGCCCAACATTGTACACTATGCCAAACATGACAAACAAAAATTTACATACTACTGAGAACAAAAACGGCATTAAAGTGCCATTTAGTCCCGCGCCTCTAAAATTCTGCATATTAGTAATTCTGCATATCAGTGACCAATGGGCTCGCAACCTAAGTAAATATAAGCACACACGTGTAGCGGTATAGGTAATCATAGTGCAAATACATATGAGCCAAGCAAAGATATGTTAGATGATTGTTTAGAGCAACGATTACCAAATCAAAAGGAAGTGGGATGAAAGCATAATTTAATGTCACACAATTACAAGAATATATATATTGTTCATACTAGACACTTTCGTCAATTAACAATCAGTAATTCATGTCAGCCACTTCTCAAGACCTCAAACATACCGAAGTTACAAAATCAGCCATCAATCTTCAAATTAATCACTAATGTGCAATCACAAAACGATATATAACATCAATGCAAGGGAAAATCCCACTTATTTACACCACACCCCACAGACAAACTAAGTCCCAGCTGAAGGCAATGCCGCCATGAAAGAGTTGTAAGACGACTCGAGATCAAAATGAAGCTGTCTCGCCTGCTGCTCCGTCAACTCATCCGATGCCCCCATCTTCACCAGCCTTCCAATCCACTCTTTCATCTTCGTCTTCCCCTCAAAATCAGGCCCCAACAATGTAAGCTTATTAAGCGAAGCTGACAAATCCGATAACAACGGATGAACCTGATCAACAGCCACCATATTCAGCTTCAACGAATCCATAGCCGTAATAAAATTCTGCACACACTCCGCGACTACACTAGCTGCAGCAGGCAACGACATTGCAACCGCCGCTCTGTGCTCCACCGTAGCAGGCACCCCGGACGTAACAAGCCGGTTAATAGCAGCAGGACAGTCCATTTTATACGTGTCGTGAAACTTCTCAATACTAGGAATACTATGCTTAAGTGCTGAAGATAAGGTCTTAAAATGAGCTATTAATTTCTGGCACTCAACTTCATACTCAGACGGCGAAATAATATCCCTAACATAGGCTTTTTCGAGCTTTTCAGTTGCTTTGATTATCGCAAACAACTCCCCAAAATTATCATACAGTTCTCTTTCTTGCTTATCATTCCATAGCTTTACATCCATTTCAATCAAATTCTACTTATATATAAAGATATCGATAAAATATAGGGTTTCAATTTACGAAAAATGGAGAAGAGACAGGGACACGCGCAGGATCGAGCCTTCTTTACTGAACAAAGATTCGGAAAATAACAATCAATCAGCTACAAAACAACAGGTATAGAAACATAAACACACACAAATTATCTAATAGACGTGAATTCAAAATCAGATTCGTTAGATAAACATGAATTGGGGAAAAAGGAATGTTTAACATGACCGTACAGAATATGTATGTAATGAAATAGGGGTGATTAGGGATATGAGGTGAATTAATGAAAAGGAGATGCAAAACGTGTGTATCTATACAAAATCGATTGAGAGAGAGAGAGAGACTTACGGAGAGAGATAGAGACAGAGAGAGAACGCGGTTTGTGAATAATGAGGGAGGGGGGTGTTGTGTTGCAGTTGCAGAGAGTATGAGAGGGTCGTTGGTACAATGTAGCTTGCTGACAGAGAGGTTGCGTGTGGGTTTATTCTCCCCCGTTGTGTTTACCGCTATGTAAAATATGTCACCTCACGTCACTTGCGCGTGTCTTCTTTATCACCCTTCACATGATCACATCTCTGCTGCCAACAAAGTTCCTAAATTTAAAAATTACTAGCATACATCCCGTGCGATGCACGGGTTCCCATTAATATTTTAAATTTTTATTTATTCGGTTTTATTATATTTTCAAAATATTTATATAAATATATAATGATTATAAATTTATAATAAAAATAATAGAATAACATGTAATCGTAATTTAGTAGAATAAATAGACTATTTCTAGTAGTTTAACAATTTAGTAGTTTAGCAGATATATAACACTATTATTTATATTTTTTAATAATATGATAAGTTGTATTCGTATTTTAGTAGGATAAGTATCCTATATTTAGTAGTAGTTTAATAATTTAGTAGTTTATTAGATATATAACACTATTTATCTATTTTTGTAATAATCAAAATTAGGGAATTATCGTTGAATCAAACCGTTGAACCAAATTATCTCTATTCCGGCTATTATAGTATAGTATAGATTATTATAGTGTTGTAAATAATGTGTTGTAAAATTTGAATTACTAGATAATTTATGACTTAATAAATGCACATATAAAGAGAGTGCAAGTTGAAAAGAGAATTATATTTCAAATATGTTTTTCAGTGTATATAATTTCAATAACTGAAGGTCCTATTGATACTTACATATTGATACTTACAAGAAGATAGAATATGATTACACGTATTACGAAAAGATAAGATATGATTTTAATCAAAATTCTTCCTTACTAAGTTTCTTCTCTGAGAACCTGTGCAAGTCTTCCTCGATAAGTTTTAATAGACTTTCTCGATAAGTTTTATGAGTCTTCTTGATTAAGTTTTGCAATCATTATTATATTATAACAACCCCTGATTGTCAAATGCGAATTTACTACAGAGATTAACTGCCTCGTTAAAACCTTGCAAGGAAAAATCCGGTGGGATAAAAACCTTAACAAAGGAAAAAGAGTATAGTCTCCCCCTGAATTTAACATCTCACACTTTGACATCTCCGCATAATATTATTTCGTAGCTTTCTAAATGTTGATGTGGGTAGTGACTTTGTAAGTAACTCATCAAGATTATCACATGAGCGCACTTGTTGGACATCAATATCATCATTTTCCTGTAGTTCATACGTATAGAAAAATTTGGTACGATATGTTTGGTTCGATCCCCTTTGATATATCCTTCCTTTAATTGTATGATACAAGCTGTATTATCTTCGAACAAAATTGTAGAATTGTCTGAAATACTTGATAATCCACACGATTCTCGAATATGTTGAATTACAGACCTTAGCCAAATGCATTCCCTACTTTGTTAGGTCTCAATGTGTTTGTAGAAGGGGGGTTGAATACAAACAGTACCGAATAATCGAATTAAAAGCGGAATAAAAATGTGAAACAAAATTTAAGTTAAATAAGAATATTATTAAACTTGAAAGGTGTTACAACAACTGTATCGATTACAAGGAATTAATCTCAAATTAATTATCACAAATTTAGAATAAATTCGACATGAACTTTTTCTATTTTTGCAATAATTGGAATCAAATGTTAAACGCGATTTAAGATTAAGTTCTAGGGATTTTGATCCGCTAGATTGTTACACAAGAACAAGATAAATAATTCTAGTGGTTTGGATTTAACTTTATAAACTAGAAATTTGATCTTGAAGTTTGCAGAGAAGATGAAATATTGTTCTGCTTCTTTTTCTTTTGTTCTCGGGTGTTGACTTATGTTTGATGTGTATTGGATGATGAATTCTGTTGCTTCTGCTTCTTTTTATCAAACAGCCGAATAGAATGAACTGCAATGACAATCCAATTAGCTCAGCAAGACAATCCATTTGAACTAGAAAGACTTTCGGTAGGACTATCAAATTTCCAGTAGAACTTTCGGCAAGACAATTGTTTGTACTAGCATGACTTTCGGTATGACTATTGATTGTCATACCGATTGTCGTATTAGTACAATCAGATTGTCTTGTTGAATTTAAATAGATTTTAATCCGATTTAAATTCTGAAAATCCTTAATATTAATTCTGAATTAATTAATCAATTAATTCAATTAATAAATAAATTAATCTTTTGCAGATATAATTTATTTTCTTAATTAAATTATATGACTTAATTAATTAATAGAGAATTAATACTAATCTTGAGCAGCAACCATTCTTCTGAATATCTTCTGAAAATCACTGAAAATTATGAATCAATTCCACCACTTCAATGTTGACACTCGATGTACTGTCTGGTTCATGAGTGACTAACTTCCGTGACATTTCTTCATATCTTGACTTTGACAACTTGATTTTCTTCAGATTAAATCCTTGTAATTAATTGATATTCTGACGAGATCTCTGTCACTTGATTAAATCTACAACCTTGATTTATATCACTGAGGCTTGATCAATTTCTTGAACTTCTTCCAGTGAATTAATTCCTCAAGTCTGTAGATGAACCTTGTTTCTGAATCCTTTGACAGATGTTACTTTGCGAGATCTCTTTGACGGTAGATCCACTATTTACTTATTACATTCTTATTTGAGTTGAGTTAAATCCTCGAATATACAAATAGGCTATGACATATGCCTTACATACTTGCTTCATGAATTGCAAGTAACTCTGTGTTATTTGATGAAGTTATTGTCATAGTCTGTTGTGTAGACTTCCAAGAGATAGCAGTGCCACAATATGTGAATAGAAAACCTATTTGTGATCATCCAAAATGAGGATCTGACATGTACCCAGCATTTGCATATCCAGTCAGTTGTGACTTTGAACTATGTGGAAAGAATAATCCGAGTTCAGATTTCCCACGAATATATATGAATATGTGTTTGATCCCATCCCAATGCCTTTTAGTTGGATTAGAACTGAATCTTTTTAACAGGTTCACAGAAAAAATAATATCGGGTCTTGTATTATTTGCAAGATACATAAGAGCTCCAATAGCACTAAGATATGGAACTTAGGCCCAAGTGCATCTTCATCTTCTTTTATGGGTCGGAATGGATCTTTTTTCAAATTCGAGTGATCGAACAACCATTGGTGTCGTTAATGGATGAGTTTTGTCCATGTAGAATTGATCAAGAATCTTTTCTATATAAGTGAACTGATGAACAAGTATACCCGAAGTTAATTGTTCCACCTGTATGCCTAAACAAAATCTTGTCTTTTCAAGATCTTTCATTTCAAACTCATTTTCAAATAAGCAGCAGCGTTAGTAATATCTTCGGAAGTACCTACAATATTCAAATCATCCACATACACAGCAATAATAATAAAACCAATTGATGAACTTTTGATAAACACACATGGACACACTTGATTATTAACATACACATCATTTAATAAATATTCACTAAGCCTGTTGTATGACATGCGACCAGACTGTTTTAAACCATATAATGATCGTTGTGATTTAACTGAGTATAAATGTCGATGCTTAGTTTCATCTATCTTTAATCCTTCAGGGATTTTCTTATAAATATCACTATCAAGTGATCCATAAAGGTAGGCTGTAACAACGCCCATGAGACGTGTTTCCAATCTTTCCATACAAGCCAAACCTATCAGAAAATGAAAAGTGACTCCATCCATCACAGGAGAGTAAGTTTCCTAGTAATTAAATCCAGTCCTTTGAGAGAATCCATGGGCTACCATTCGGGCCTTATATCTCACAATTTTATTTCTCTCATTTCAATTTCGTACAAACACCCACCTATTCTCGATGGGGATCACACCAGCTGGGGTTTGGACTGCAGGTCCAAATACATTTCTCTTGTGCAAGGATTGCAATTCTTCCTGTATTGCAATTTTCCATATTGGTCAATCATCTCTTTATCGACATTCTTCCACACTTTGTGGTTCGGGATCGGAGTTCATAATAATATAATATACCACGAAAAAAGCATATACATCATCAACCTCAATATTCCCTCGATCCAATAATTTCCCGTTATTGAAATAGTTAGTCCCGATTCGGTTTCAATTTTTTTTGTAAAAATCTTATCCGAAAAAAGCTCGGTCCAATTTTTTATACTAAAACCTTATACTAAAGCTCGGTAATATTTTTTTTTACAATTTCCGTTGGTAGTTGGTACCTGTATTTTGTTACTTTTAATTAAAGTACTCTTATATTTTCAGTTTTCAATTTTCGGTACCCTTCTGTTAATAAAACGTCATGAAAACATTAGAAAGTATCTATATGATTATTATAACATATTTTATCTAAAAAATCGTCACTTTTCCCTTATTCAACTATATATTCATATAATAATGTAAAACAAATTACTTTTAGTAAATCTTTTTGAATATTTAAAAAGCGCACAATCGTGGGGTACCATCAATTTTGTGACTTGTATTATTATGTTTTCTTGATTTTTTTGAATAAATTTTGAATTTAGATTAATCTAAAGAAAGTGTTAGGCTCCAAGTGGAGACGTGTACTAATCTACTGAAGGTGTTAGGGTCCAAGGGGAGACCTGAAAGAGGACTGATGATAATGTTTTAAAATGCATGGAAATAGTTGACCGATCTTTGAAAAATTATGAATATTTAAGTTTTTAGTATTCAAAAACTTTTAATCGATAATTAATTTTTTGACAGTTAAATCGTAAATTATTTGTCTTAGTTACGTAACTTAAAATATTTTTTTGATTGTTATCTTTATTAACTACTATCTTGAAACCCGATTCACGTATGACACATATATTTTTAATAATATATATATTTTTAAAAAATATATTGAATTCAATTCTTAATTTTGTTCATCTAAAACTTTAAATGATATGCCTTCATGATAAATATATTAGTAGACATATATGTTCATAACTTTTTAGAATATTTAAACTTATTTAAAGTGATAGCGTTAGTAACGGAGGGAATATATTATAACAAAATTATTATTTTATTGAGGGTAAAAATATAATGTCTCCATTATGTTGGGACCTTTAAAAAATAATTTTAGCATGGTGATTACTTAATAAATTAACTATAACTCTATAAAAGATATTTGAAAAAGACAATATTACTCATTGAACGGTATAGTTTTATGGATAATTCTATGTGTATTTTTAAAAACATAATATTTATGTTTTAATTAAAATTTGATTTTTTTAATTCATATCAACAGGATACAAATTATAGTTAGTGTAATATTAATTTGATTTATCTCGGATCAGTGGTTTACATTATTTTATTTTAGCTCAATCCCCAATACACCAACCAAATCAAACTAATTATTTTTAATTTTTTTAAGTCTGGATCAATAAGATAATTTTATTTTAGATTGAATAATTAGTATAGATGATTTTATTTTTTTGGTCGAATTGTTTTTTTATTTTAGTTTTGTGTTAGTCTGAGTCAATTGTATAATGTATTTTTTATCTTATATAAGTAAAATATATTATTTTGTTTATCCAAATTCATTAGTATAATGTTTTAGGGAGATTGATAGTATTATTATTTTATCTTAACACGAGTCACATTATATATCAACTAAATCTTAAAAATTATATTTAGTCTACTTAAATTTAATTTAGTCTGAAGTAATAAATTAAAATAATATAAAACTCAATATGAATTAAAATTTAAATTGGTAGAAGAAGTTGAATTTAATATAAATTATAATGATATAGAGTTCGATATAAAATAGAATTCAAATTGGTAAATTAATAGAGGAAGTTGACTTCAATATCAATTAGAATTAGAATTGCAATTGATCGACCCAGTAATTAGAATTAAATAATTAAAAAAGAGCAATTAAGTAATTTTCAGCAAGTACTGACCAACCAACCAACTATCAGACTTTTAATGTTTCGTCTATTATAATCTACTAGTATATAACTGATAAATGGCATTTTATACCACTTAGAGTGTCTCATAACGGCTTGAATTGGTGCCTTGAACTCGAGTATTTTGTGTATTTAACGCATTTTCGAGTGTTTTTGCATTTCAGGGTGAAACTTGCTTAGATAGGAGAATTTCATCAAAATAAGCTAAGGGAAGTACTTGGGATCAGTTGCAGGGAGTTGTGCGAAGAAATCAGCAAAATCAGAAGCAAACTTATGAAAATTTCAGAAGGCTTGAAGGCGCCCGCCTGGAAGGAGCAGGCGACCGGGCGGCCGCCTAGATTCGTAATTTCAGAATCTGATTTTTAGAATTCAAGTTCTAATGGGCTTCTGTTGGCGCTGTTTCTTGTGGACTCTTATATAAACCTATTGGAGAGACGTTTTGAACAACAAGCAACAAGGAGAGGAGATCAAGAAGACTGTTTTAGTACGCAACAACGAAGAAGAGGACGCATACGTTATCTTGTGATTCTTTTAATTCGTTGTAACAGTGGATGCTAGTTTTATTTACTCTTTGAACCTTAATACTCTTGTGACGTACTCTGTTATTTATTATTTATTTTTATTAGTTTATATCATTGTGTTATTATCATGTTTTCATATGAACCCATGGTGACGATGAGTTCTATTATGGGATAATCGTGATCATGGGATCATAGCAGATTTACTATGGATTTCTTTAGTTAATTGTTTAATATCTTGGTATGTGGTGATTCTATGATATCTAGCATAGGTTGTGCGTATTCGTCTTATGTGCATCGCGAACATATAAGATAGTTTGTTAATCTCTTGTGAAGCGACAGTGAATCTTGAGATTTAGAACTTGTCATGCTATCATAGGTTCATGTATTGTATGCATGATTAGTGGGTAACTCTAACCATTTTACTTGCCCTGTGTAATCATAATGAATAACTTGCGCTTAAATCGTTATGTTGTCAAATTCTGTAGACATATAGGGTGTCAACATAATTGATTCCTATTCAACTTCTATCTTAATTGTGGATGCTTGGTAGAATGGTATTCGTACAACGAAAGTTGGCGCTTATCAGTTTCGTTTGCTCGATTAATATCATCACCATTACATGCTAAGGGTAATAACAATAACTATTGAATGAAGTAGTAATGAAGTTATGGTCTCATGTGTGTTTAATATTGATAATTTAAGTGTTTAATTGTCGTAGTTAATATTAGTTAATCAACCTTAATTGTTATTGTCTTGACATTGAAGAGTAATCATACATGGTGAGTAAGTGTTAATTAAATATAATTAATCAGAGTCTCTGTGGGAACGAACTAGAAATCATTCTATATTACTTGCGAACGCGTATACTTGCGTGATTTATTACATGCTTTGTGCCTAACAAGTTTTCGGCGCCGCTTCCGGGGACTCGGTGTTAATTTATTTAGTTTATGTACTTACCATCATTGGTCGTTAGGATTCAGTGATTAAGATTTGTTACTTACTGCTTTCGGTTTTGTTTCAGGTACTCTAATGAGCGTTTATGCAAACACGTTCTCGCACTCGCAAAAGGACTCTGGATAAAGCTGAGGAGACAGATACAGCTCTTGATTTTCAGGAGAAGATAGTTTTTGAAGATTCAGATAAAGAGAGTGAAAAGAAAGAACTTGAAATAATGGGTGATCGTATAGTTCAAGCTGATCTAGCTCTTATGGACTTTTCTCGGCCTAAAATTGATGGCATTCAATCAAACATCATTCATCCGGCTATTGATGCTAATAATTTTGAAATCAAGCCGAGCACTATTCAGATGGTGCAGAATTCTATTTCTTTCGGAGGTCCCGCGACTGAAGATCCCAACATGCATATCAGGAATTTTGTCGAGATCTGTAGTACTTTCAAATATAATGGTGTTATTGATGAGGCTATCAAGCTGAGGCTTTTCCCATTCTCTCTGAGGGACAAAGCTAAGGACTGGTTACATTCTTTACCGGCTGGGTCCATCACTACTTGGCAAGATCTTGCACAAAAGTTTCTGGTGAAGTTCTATCCAATGGCCAAAACTGCAGCTATGGGGAGTGCTCTTACTCAGTTTGCACAGCAACCAGGAGAAACTATGTGTGAAACTTGGGAGCGCTATAAGGAGATGTTGAGAAAGTCTCAACATCATGGTATGCCTGACTGGATGGTGATCACTGGTTTCTACAATGGTTTGGGGGTCCAATCTAGGCCCATGCTCGATGCAGCTTCTGGAGGCGCCTTGTGGGACAAAAACTATACTAAGGCCTATAATCTCATTGAAACTATGGATGCAAACGAGTATCAAAACCCAACTCAAAGGATGATGCCTGGGAAGGTAGCAGGTATTTTGGAAGTTGATGCAGCTACAGCTATTGCAGCGCAGCTCCAAGCGCTGTCTATGAAGGTCGATTCTTTAGCCAACTATGGAGTCAATCAAATAGCTATTGTCTGTGAGCTTTGTGTAGGCTCTCATGCTACGGATCAGTGTTCTCTTGTTAATGAATCTGTTCAGTATGTGAACAATTATCAACGACCGTAGCAGCCTGTGCCCGCTATCTATCATCCTAATAATAGAAATCATCCAAATTTTAGCTCGAGCAATAATCAGAATATTGTTCAGCAACCATATCAGCAAGCTGCAAGTAAACAGTTTAATCCACCTGGATTCCAGCAACCTCAACAATATGCTCAAAGGCAAACATATCCTCAACAAGGAGGTGCTTCTTCACCTTCTAGTGCTGATTTCGAGGAGTTAAAGTTGTTGTGAAAAAGTCAGGCTGTTTCGATCAAGACCTTAGAAAATAAAATTGGACAAATAGCTAATGCCTTGCTCAATCGTCAACCTGGCACACTTCCTAGCGATACTGAAGTGCCAGGAAGGAAGGAAGGAAGCTAAGGAGCAAGTCAAAGTTATCACCTTAAGGTCTGGAAAAGTTACTGATGCTGAAAAAGCAAAAGATGGAGAAGCTGAAGTTGTAGATGAAGAAGAAAAGTAAAAGGAGAAAGAGGGGGAACCAAGAAAGACTACTGTTGAACACACTCTGCCTGAGGGTAATACAGGGGAGAAACAACTCTATCCTCCACCACCTTTTCCTAAGAGATTGCAAAAACAAAAGCTGGACAAGCAATTTGGTAAGTTTCTGGAGGTGTTCAAGAAACTTCACATCAACATACCTTTAGCTGAGGCTCTGGAGCAAATGACTAGTTATGCGAAATTCATGAAAAGTATTCTTTCAAGGAAGCTGAAACTGGATGATCTTGATACTGTTGCTCTGACGGAAGAGTGCAGTGCTATGCTGCAACAAAAGTTACCTCCAAAGCTTAAGGATCCAGGTAGCTTCATCATTCCCTGCACCATTGGCAAGTTGTCATTTTACAATTGCCTTTGTGATTTGGGAGCAAGCATCAATCTGAAGCTGTTGTCTATCTTCAAAAAGCTGAATTTTCCTGATCTGAAGCCCACCTATATATCTCTACAATTGGCTGATCGTTCGATCACTTACCCACGAGGCATCATGGAGGACGTGCTAGTAAAGGTGGACAAGCTCACCTTTCCTGCAGATTTTGTCATTCTGGATTTTGAGGAAGATAATAAGATTCCCATAATTTTGGGAAGACCTTTCTTGGCTACAGGTCGTACCTTGATTGATGTGCAAAAAGGTGTACTTACTATGAAGGTGCAAGATCAGGATGTGACATTCAATGTGTTCAATGCAATGAAATTCCCTACGGAAGATGAGGAGTGCTTCAAGATGGATTTGGTCGATTATGCAGTTATTTCAGAACTTGATCATGTGCTAAGGTCCGATGCCTTAGAAAAAACCTTATTGGGGGAATTTGACAGTGAAGATGATGCTGCAATGAGTAGTTACAATATCTGAATGCTTCTCCTTGGAAACGAAAGTTAGACATGCCATTTGAATCTCTCGAAAATACTAATCTCAAAAATGCTGAGGGAAAGCTCAAACCATCTATCGATGAAGCACCTATTTTGGAGCTTAAGCCATTGCCTGAACACTTGAGGTATGCTTTTTCAGGTGATGCATCTACTTTGCCTGTTATTATTTCAGCTGACCTTTCAGGTAGTGATGAGGACAAGCTCTTGAGTATTTTGAGAGAATTCAAATCGGCCATCGGATGGACTATAGCAGATATAAAAGGGATCAGCCCTTCGTACTGCATGCATAAAATTCTGCTAGAGGAAGGTAGCAAGCCGACTGTTGAGCAACAATGAAGGCTTAATCCTATCATGAAAGAAGTGGTGAAGAAAGAAATTCTAAAGTACCTGGATGCAGGAATCATATATCCTATTTCTAACAGTTCTTGGATGAGCCCCGTGCAATGTGTACCTAAGAAAGGAGGTATTACCGTGGTAGTAAATGAGAAGAACGAGCTCATCCCTACTCAAGCAGTCACATGATGGAGGGTATGCATGGATTACAGAAAGTTGAATAAAGCCACAAGGAAGGATCACTTCCCTCTTCCATTTATTGATCAGATGCTTGATAGGTTGGCTGGTCATGAGTATTATTATCTTCTGGATGGCTATTCGGGTTACAATCAGATTTGCATTGCACCAGAAGATCAAGAGAAGACTAGTTTCACTTGTCCATTCGGCACGTTTGCTTTTCGCAGAGTATCTTTTGGCTTATGTGGCGCACCTGCCACTTTTTAGGGATGCATGATGGCTATATTCTCTGATATGATTGGAAATAATGTCAAAGTGTTCATGGACAACTTCTCCGTCTTTGGACATTCGTATGATGAATGCTTGAATAATCTCCGTTTGGTGCACAAAAGGTGTGTGGAAAAAAATCTAGTACTCAATTGGGAAAAATATCATTTCATGGTGCAACAAGGCATTATTATTGGGCATAAGGTCTCTAGTAAGGGTCTTGAGGTGGATAAGGCCAAGGTGGGAGTCATTGAAAATCTTCCGCCACTTATTTCTGTGAAAGGAATCCGTAGCTTTCTTGGTCATGCGGGTTTTTATCGGCGTTTCATCAAGGACTTCTCTAATATATCTAAGCCGTTGTGCAACTTGCTCGAGAAAGATGTGCCTTTCAAATTTGATGATGAATGCTTGGCAGCATTCGAGACTCTAAAGAAGAGTTTGATCACTGCGCCAGTTATTACATCACCTGATTGGAGAAAACCTTTTGAGATGATGTGCGACACAAGTGATTATGCAGTGGGAGCAGTTCTTGGGCAGCGAAAGTCTAGTATCTTTCATGTGGTCTACTATGCCAGTAAGACACTAAATGGAGCTCAAATGAACTACACCACTACTGAGAAGGAGCTCTTGGCGATAGTTTTTGGTTTTGAAAAATTTCGATTTTATCTACTTGGGACAAAGGTGACAGTGTTTACTGATCACACTGCCATCCGCTATCTGGTCTCAAAGAAGGATTCGAAGCCTAGACTTATCTGTTGGGTGCTCTTGCTACAGGAATTTGAGTTAGAGATCAAGGATCGAAAAGGTACTGAAAATCAAGTAGTTGACCATCTCTCTAGATTGGAGAATCCTGATTCTACTTCACATGATAAGATATTGATCAACGAATCTTTTTCGGATGAGCAGTTGTTCACAATTCAAGAGGAAGAGCCATAGTTTGCAGACATTGTGAACTATCTTGTTAGCAATATAATGCCTCCTAATATGAATGCGACTCAAAAGAAGAAGTTTCCGCATGAGGTGAAGTGGTACATGTGCGATGAACCATATTTATTTAGACAAGGAGCTGACCAGATCATCAGGAGATGTATCCCATTCTGTGAGACGGAGGGGATATTACGAGACTGTCATTCCACAGTTTATGGTGGACATTATGGTGGTGAAAAGACAGTAGCTCGTATTCTTTAAGCAGGTTTTTTCTGGCCTACGTTGTTTAAGGATGCACATTAGTTCATTTAAGGTGTGATCATTGCCAAAGAGTTGGGAATCTTACTAGAAAGGATGAGATGCCTTTAAATGTGATGCTTGAAGTTGAGGTCTTCGATGTTTGGGGAATCGATTTCATGGGACCATTTATCTCATCCTGTAATAATCAGTACATCTTGCTGGCAGTCGTTTATGTCTCGAAATGGGTAGAAGTCAAGGCTCTACCGACTAATGATGCAAAGGTAATGTTGAGTTTTCTTCATAAGTAGATATTCACAAGGTTTGGAACGCCACGAGTTATCATAAGTGATGAAGGGTCGAATTTTTGTAATCGTAAGTTCACTTCTATGATGCAACGCTATAATGTGAATTATCGTATTGCTACTGCCTATCATCTGTAAACTAATGGTCAAGTTGAAGTGTCTAATAGAGAGATCAAGCGTAATCTAGAGAAAGTCGTTTGTCCGTCAAGGAAAGATTGGTCTTTGAAGCTCGATGAGGTTGTTTGGGCTTATAGAACAGCATACAAGACTCCACTTGGGATGTCCCCGTTTTAACTTGTCTATGGTAAGGGATGTCATTTACCTGCGGAGCTTGAGCATATGGCTTATTGAGAATTGAAGAAGTTAAATCTTGATCTAGATGCAGCTGGGAAGAAGCGAATACTTCAGTTAAATGAACTTGATGAATTTCGACTTCAAGCGTGCGAAAACAATAAAATGTACAAGGAAAAAGTAAAAAATTGGCATGACAGGAAGCTATCTCCTAAGTCATTCGTGCTGGGGAAACAAGTTCTTCTATTCAACTCTCGTCTCCGATTTTTTCCTGGAAAGTTGAAATCAAGGTGGTCTGGACCATTTATCGTCAAAATTGTGTTTCCACATGGAGCGGTGGAGATTTTTAAGAACGATCCGGGCCAAGCATTCAAAGTAAATGTTTAGAGATTGAAGCACTATTATGGGGATACGGCAAACCGTGAAGTGGTTAGTGCCGTTTTATTGTCAACTTGATCGCATTACTCTACGTCAAGCTAATGGCGTAAAAGAAGTGCTTCTTGGGAGGCAACCCAAGATATGAGATCATAAGAACCCTTAGAATTTAGTACTCTATCCAAAAACCCAAAAAAATCAGAAAAATATTGGCAGATATTTTTTTCCAGAGACCTTGCAGGCGCCCGCCTGCTAGCAGGCGCCCGCCTGCTGGTTCCAGGCGACCGCCTGCGGACCTGAACCTTAAAAATTTTGTTTTCAGCCTATAAAAAATAAAAACAAAAAAAACCACAACCCACAATCCCCATTACCCACAATTTTCTTCCTACAAATTAGCCACAATCCCACTCCAATTCAATTTCTAACCCTAAGCATATCCTATATATACATAAAACCTCATATTACACATCTCATATACTTTCAACTCTCAAACTCTCTCCTACACACAAAACACAAACTCTCAAGCCCTAATTCTCAGTTTTTATGGCCCCAAAGAGATCAAGAACTATGGGTAACAGCAGCACCAACCCGACTGCTACTGATTCATCGAGGAACACTGCTGCGAGGCCCCGATTGTTGGATAAGGATGCTGAGGAGGAGTATGCTAAGCTTTTGAATAAGCCGATTATGAAGGAGAGGGGGTTCTTGCCATCGGGGAGGGATGGTGAGTTGTTACCGATGATTGCAGAGAAGGGATGGATTACTTTCTGCGAGTCACCTGAGGCGGTTCCGATGAGTGTTGTTCGCGAGTTCTATGTGAATGCCAAGGCCGACAAGAATGGATTTTCTGTTGTTCGTGGGCTTACTGTTGATTACCAGCCCGAGGCGATTCACCGTGTTATTGGGAAGCGACAAAGGATACTCCAAGAGGAGAATTGGAATGAAAAGACCCCTGAGGATTTTGACTCAGATTTGATTATTGCTACTCTTTGTCAGCCAGGCACGGTATGGAAGTTTAAGAGGGGATCTAACAATTATCGTTCTTTCCTGGCTGTCACCATGAACATGTATGCTCGTGTATGGAATGCATTTATTTGTGCTAATATTCTTCCTTCTTCGCATGCACATGAGGTTACAGTTGAGAGAGCCAGGTTGTTGTGGGGGATTCTGAATGAGGAGTATTATGTGGACCTTGGTGAGTTTATCTACCAAGGGATTTTGAAGTTTTTGAAGGGGAAGTCGCAATACAATATCCTGTATGCCTCTATTGTCACAAAGTTGTGCAAGGCAGTTGGAGTCCAGTAGCCTTCTTATGAGCAGCTGCAGATGCCGGCCGCTCCTATTGATTCATCGACGCTGAATGCGATGCAAGAGTGGATGAGTGGAGAGCCCGAGTCATATGGTTTGGGATATCACCTCCCAGGAGGACGTCCAGCAGCTGGTGCTAACATGGTTAGGTCTAGTCAGGCTCAGGGAGAGGCAGGTTCTTCGAGAGCCCAGGGAGGAGATGGTTCGGGATTAGCTGATGTCCAGTACATGAGGCTTTCCAGGAGGATGGATGCGATGTATGAGTCGCATAGTAGGTTTGCGCAGGAGCTCACCCTAGCACTTGGGACTGCATTTAGAGGCCTTGGAGCTGACATCCAATGGCCCGTTTATGGTGAGGATTCTACTTATCCACCTCCTGACACTCCACCCTCTGAGGGTGATGATAATGATGATTCTTCTGAGTAGGTATACCATGTATTCCTTTCTATTACCTTCACTGGGGACAGTGAAGATTCTAAGTTTGAGGGTGGTAGTTAAGGAATATATTTTCTTTTGTGTGTCATGTAGTTGCATTTTCATGATAGTTTAGTTCATATAGTTGCATATTTTTTTCCATATAGTTTTTTTTTATTTTATAGCTTTATTTATCATGTCATATAGCTTATGCATATACCATGATCCCTTTTGTGTTGCTTTACCGATTGATATGTGATATTGATGCGAGTGTGGTGATAGCGTTAAAGTGATGTTAAATCTTGTTAGGATGACATGCATGCTAGAAACACTTATAATTTCACTAAGTCTTAGAGTATGCTTAAGGACTAGATTGTTGTCATGGTTTGATGGTTTTTTAGGTTAATCTATTGCTTATACTTAGAATGTATGATAGGCTCTTAATGATAAAAGGCATGAAAAGATAAAATTGGAGTAAAAATTGGAATTCATTGCTAGTTATGGCTAGGCGTCAATTGGCTAGTAGCCGGCTCGTATTGTATACGAGTAGTGTAGGGTTGAGCAAGATGGAGCGAAACGCACTTGCTCAGAAATTGGAAAAAAATAGAAAAAAGGAAAAAAAGAAACAAAAATATGGTTTAATGCATAATTGGTCACGAGTGAGCTATTTGGTATTCGAGTTATTAAGTTCTTAGGGGACTTTGTGCCTAGTGACCTAAGGCTTTTATAGCCTGGGATCCGTTAACCTAACGCTCGCTAAATGGATACCATTGCATAAGTCTTTTGTGGACCTCACTCATTGCACGATCAAATAAGCATTTGTTTATGTGTTGAATAAAAAGCATGATTCCGTAATAAACTCCAATAATCTTGTAGTGTTATAAGTCATTTTGTGCCTAGAATATATTCTTCGTATAATCTTGTGATTTCCTTGAGGATAATTAAGTTATGATGATTGATCTAGTTTCGAAGCATATCTGTTAAGCATTCGCACACACCAAGTTTCTAGTTGTATGTTAGCTTGCGTGATTTGATTGATCTTTAATCGCCTAATTGTATTTGTTGATATGTCATGTGTTAGTTGGTTTAGTCATCGCGATGGGGATCGCTGCATTCATATAGTTGGCATTCATGCATGTTTTTATTCTAAGTTTGAGTCTGTGCTGCTTGAGGACAAACATCGATTTAATTTTGGGGGTGTGATAAGTGGCATTTTATACCACTTAGAGCGTCGCATAACTGCTTGAATTGGTGTCTTGAACTCGAGTATTTTGTGTATTTAATGTGTTTTCGAGTATTTTTGCATTTCAGGGTGTAACTTGCTTAAATAGGAGAATTTCATTAAAATAAGCTAAGGGAAGTACTTGGGATCAGTTGCGGGGAGTTGTGCAAAGAAATCGGCAAAATCAGAAGCAAACTTAGAAAAATTCCAAAAGGCTTGCAGGCGCCCGCCTGGAAGGAGTAGACCGCTTGGTAGCAGGCGCCCGCCTGGAAGGAGGAGGTGGCCGCATGGATTCGTAATTTCAGAATCTGATTTTTAGAATTCAAGTTCTAATGGGCTTCTGTTGGCGATGTTTCTTGTGGACTCTTATATAAACCTATTGGGGAGATGTTTTGAACAACAAGCAACAAGGAGGGGAGATCAAAAAGACCATTTTAGCACGCAACAACGAAGAAGAGGAAGCATATGCTATCTTGTGATTCTTTTAATTCGTTGTAACAGTGGATGCTAGTTTTCTTTACTCTTTGAACCTTAATACTCTTGTGACGTACTCTGTTATTTATTAAGTATTTTTATTAGTTTATATCGTTGTGTTATTATCATGTTTTCATATGAACACATGGTGACGATGAGTTCTATTATGGGTTAATCTTGATCATGGGATCATAACGGATTTACTATGGATTTTTTTAGTTAATTGTTTAATATCTTGGTATGTGGTGATTGTATGATATCTAGTATAGGTTGTGCGTATTCGTCTTATGTGTGTCGCGAACATTTAAGATAGTTTGTTAATCTCTTGTGAAGCGACAGTGAATCTTGAGATTTAGAACTTGTCATGCTAGCATAGGTTCATGTATTGTATGCATGATTAGTGGGTAACTCTAACCGTTTTACGTGCCATGTGTAATCATAATGAATAACTTGCGCTTAAATTGTTATGTTGTCAAATTCTGTAGACATATAGGGTCTCAACATAATTGATGCCTATTCAACTTCTATCTTAATTGTGGATGCTTGGTAGAATGGTATTCGTACAACGAAAGTTGGCGCTTATCAGTTTCATGTTGTTCGATTAATATCATCACCATTACATGCTAAGGGTAATAACGATAACTATTGAATGAAGTAGTAATGAAGTTATGGTCTCATGTGTGTTTAATATTGATAATTTAAGTGTTTAATTCTCGTAGTTAATATTAGTTAATCAACCTTAATTGTTATTGTCTTGACATTGAAGAGTAATCATACATTGGTAAGTAAGTGTTAATTAAATATAATTAATCAGAGTCTCTATGGGAACGAACTAGAAATCATTTTATATTACTTGCGAACGCGTATACTTGCGTGATTTATTTAGCGCATGCTTTGTGCCTAACAATAACCCGTACGATGCACAGTTGTTTTTATAATATTTATTGTAAATTCTAATTTTGATTATACCTCTTAAATAATACTATTTTTTTATAACTTTAATATGTTGCCGGTATGATTCGAACCTTGTACCTCTTAAATAATACTAATTTTGATAAGTGTCCTTTTTTAAATATAATAAAATTGATAGGAGATTAATTTTAGGTGTCCTGTTTTAAATATAATATTAAGTGTCATAATATAAGTGTCCTATTTTAAATATAATAGAATTAATAGACGAGTCATTTTAGGTGTTTTGTTTTAAATATAATATTAAGTGTCATATTTTGAATATAATAGAACGACCAACAAGCAATAACCAAACTTTTAATATTTCGTCTTTAATATAACAGTATATATATTATATTATATTAGACGAAACATTAAAAGTTTGGTAATCGGTCGGTCTGTACTTGCTGAAATTACTTATCTACCGTTACCTATTTATTTTTATTTTAATTGGTGTTGGTCAATCAATTCTAATTTTAATTGATTACTTATCTACCCTTACCTATTTATTTTAATTTTAATTAATGTTGATCAATCAATACTAATTTAAATTGATATTAAAGTTAACTTCCTCCACCAAATTAAACTATATATTATATCAAACTCTATATCACTATAATTGATATTAAAGTCAACTTCTTCTACCAATATTTAAATTAATTTTTTCTACCAATTTAAATTCTATTATATTGAGTTCTATATTATTCTAATTGATATTTCTGGCTAAAATAAATTTAAGCAAACTAAATATAATGAATTGGCTTTGGTTGATATAATGGGCCTCGGGATAAGATGAAATAATAAATCGATTAAGTAATATTAATAAAATTATATCGTTCAATTAGTATTATTTTCTTTTTAAAATAGCTCTTATAGTCAATCCATTAAGTAATAACTCGCTAGAATAATTTCTTTAAGGTCCTAGAAGACATTGAATTTTTACTCTGAATAAAATAATAAAAATAATATTTTTTTTCTGGTTACCGAGACTATTACTTTCAACAGGTTTAAACGTTATAAAAACAATGAACATATAGATGTATTAATATAATTATCATGAAGTCGTATAATTGAAATTTTTAAATGAATAAATTTAAACTCAATTTTTTTAAAAAAATTATATAATATTAAAAAAAAATGTGTGATTCTGCATAGCATAGGTTTTCAGCTAATATAGTATATATAGATGTATTACATGGGATTTTGCGGCTAGTATCACTTAGATTGAATTTTGCTGCTGTTATCACTATACTTTTTACTTTAATACGGGGTATCCTTCTAATTTAACATTTTTTTAACCTTTTGTTTAAGGATATCACAATTACAAGTCAGAAAGGTGATGATATTAACGGTAAACTCAATATTACAGTAGTAGCATCGAGAATATCATTAAAATTACATATTGTCCATGTCGATTATATTTTATCTAATTTTAATATTATTCGCTAGAAAATTATTTATACACCTTATAGCAGGTATCAGCTTTTAAATTTAGAATTTCTCAAACTAACAGAAATTTAAAAATAAATAATGTGGTTTTCTTTTTTTTACTCACGAAACTCAAAAAATAATAAAAAAATATATATACAAGTATACGAGATAAATGAGTAATAAACTGCGCCACAATATATCGTTGAATAATAAATTATATCCTTCAAAAAATATATTCAGTCGAGATTGCAATCATAAAATTTTTAATCACGTATTCTTTAGTACTCTTCTATGAAATCAGAAGAATTTAATTGTGTAAAAATTAAAAGGTAAGAGTATTTTTACTGAGTGTTCGGTAAAGGTTTGGAGAAAAGTAGTCAAATCATTTCTTCACCGGCCATCTTGAATTTGATTCAAAAAATGTTTGGATTTTGTTTCAAAATAATTGGGTCAAGCTAGATTTAACTTCGACTTGCAAACTTAATTATTTTTTTATTAATTTTAATACATACTTAATTTTAAAATGTTAATATTAACTTGTTTAAAAATTTAGATCGAATTCATATATAATCGAGTCGAGCTGACTGCAAAGTTTTTATATTTAAACATTTGTCAATATTTAGTAAAATAATCTGAATTTTCGAGGCTCACCCAAGCATATTGAAATTTTATGGAATTGAGTTTCAAGTAGAGTCCGGTTGAAAATTGAACCGAAGATATAAAGTAAATGTTGAACTCGAGTGGATACAATTTAATTAGTTCGACTGATTCGTTTACCCACATAATTTATAACAGGAACATAATTTGATCCGTTAATTACTATCGAACTCAAAATTTGAATTAGTCTCAAAAATTGTAATTTTTTTAAAAAATTTCACCGAATTTGTATATAGTTTCAGATTTTAAGTTTACCAAATTAACAATACTTTCTAGCAGTCGTGATATTTCAATATTAATTTTGTAATTAAATTAGTAATCTTAGATCTATTTTCTTGTAAATGGGACAATATCTGGATTCCTTAATGTATTTTGACATGCAAATAATATTGTGAAGTTGGTCTCGTTTAATATCACAGTAGAACTTGGAACTCCAAAACCAAGCAAAGATGCAAATTTAATATTTTTTAGCCATCATGGGTGATCGATGATCCAGACCCTTACAACATCATTACCACGGCTCATCACCATGCGCGTACGGTACAACCAAAAGCTACTACAGATACATTCATGATCTTCACCTTATCAACATTCTCATCCCCTTGGTCTAAAAACAGGAACAACTACACATCTGTTTTTTCCTTGCAGAGAAAATTTATTCCACAATCCAGCATTATTTATGGCATACCACATTACCCCTACTATTAGGATTGATCAAGCTTCAACTATCTCGTCGGCAACATCTGCAATCACAAACTCGGGCTGGCTCTCTTCCAATGCATTTGGTAGACCTAGTGCCCTCAATGCCAAATGTGCTGCCTTCTGGCCTGACATCATCATCGCCCCGAATGTTGGTCCCTGCATCACATACAAATATTCGTTACAATTTTGTACTAGAACTTCAAAAATCCAAATAAAAAAATGGTTAAAATTACGATTAAAGCTTTTATGGAATAGAACAATTTGGGCTTCAAGATTTTACCATTCTTGGGGATCCATCGATCTCGGCCACTTCCATTCCGGTTACAATCATCCCTGGCACAATTTCTCTAGTAAGCTTAACAATGGCATCCTCCGCAGCGTTCATATCAAGAGCCTTCATTCCAGGAACACTCTCAATCATCCCAATACTTCTCAACCTCTTAACGCCGGTAGCTCCAAATGGGCCATCATGTCCACACGAACTAACCACAATCTTAGCTTCCATGACATTTGGATCCATGCAAGATTGTGTGTCATGATTCATTGACACAAGAGCCCAGTTCGTCACAACTCCAGCAACTCTATCTCCCTTGACAATCAAATCCTCAGCCGCCACTGCATTGAACAACTTCACATTTGGCCTCGCCAAAAGTTTGCTCATAATCGTTGACGTAAACAGTGCTGCATGCTTGATGACCACGTAGTCATCTTGTTCATCGTACTCGATCTCGAGCTCGTCTAGGAACTTGTGAGCTGGTTTACGTACAACCATAGCTGAGAAGAGCTGTCCACCTAGCCACGCACCGCCACCGGGGCTGACAGATTGTTCAATGATTGCTATGTTGATATTAGGATTCTTGCTGAGCTCATAAGCGCATGACAGACCAGCTGATCCAGCGCCTACAACAACAACATCAGTGTCAGCATAGGTTATCATGTCAGTCATGTACCTACGTGTCATTTCTCGGGACACGATGGATTCTTTGATAGGGTTGAATTTGAAGTTGTCTAGGTCATACGACGGAGCTGCAACTGCAGAGATGGTAGTAGAGTGGTTCTGTGGGACAGATTTGATGGACACCCGGGAGAAAACGGGTGATCCACTGAAAGAGGTTTTGTTTTCGAAGATTTTCGAGGTTAGTGAAGAGGTAAGAGTTGCAGCCATGGTTGCCATTAGAAAATGTGCAAGGAATTAAAGTTTAGTAACAATGTTTTTGTTGGTGAGGAGTGATGAGTGAAGTGAAGAGTGAAGAGTGAAGAGTGAAGAGTGAAGAGTGTATTGATTTATAGAATTATGCATGGAAATATCTAAACGAAAAAAGATAGAATTTGAACGACTGAGAATTATTGTGATTTGCATTCGAGATTCTTTAACAAGATTGCAAGGGGAAGGGGCACCACAAGACTCCACTATATGAACTTTATATCACTATCCACTGCATATTCATAACTTTATATTACTGTATACTGTTTATAAAATATAAATCATGGGTGCTTTTTGAATAGAAGTTGAATTATTACATCTCTGCACTACAAGGAGTGGGGATGGATCTGTAATGATACAAGAAATCTTTTCAGAAATGGACCACAATGCAAAGTAAAGTTGGTGCAGTTGTTGCTATAGTGCCCAAAGTTTTAAAGAAAACAATTCGTTAGTGCCGGGACATAATCAATTTTTTACTTCAATTTGATTGATTTTCTCCGTCACTGAAATCTTCACTGATTGATACCTCAAAACTGCTTGGGAGCCGTTTAGCATATTTCATAATTTACACACTCAGGTTAAGAAAGTCTATGAGTTAGTGATTATTGTGTGTCGTTGAGCACATCATAAAAAAATCTCTTATTCTACTAAGGCAGCTAAGATAATTTCCTACCCCAGAAAAAAGAAAGACGATAATTCTCCATTTTTAACATTTAAATAAATTGTATGCTTTTAGTTCATCACTCCGCTACTAGAACTTACAAACTCACCAGTCACCGATATCACCAAGTGACAGCTTAATTAAAAAGGTTTTAAGTTAATATTAAAGCAATTATGTTGCACCATCTCCAACTCACCTAAAAATATACATTTTTATAGTGTATTGATGTAAAACTTCCCTAAAACCCAACTTTAAAATTAATTATATCATTTTGATGTTATTTATACAAAATTTGATGTTACACTAAATTTTTAGAATTTTTTATATATCCTTATACTCCTTTATCAAAACAAATTTATTTTATTTATTTCGTATCATTTTATTATTTTTTACTTTATTTTTGTATTTTAATAATAAAATAACTTGTATAAAAATGATGTAAAATTTAGTGTTAATGAGTTGGATTAGAATTTTTTTAAAATGTATAATTTTTACACTAAATTAATATAAAAATTATACTAAAATACTGTAATGGGTGATATATGTTCTATCTATTTGCCAACTGCAAAAATGTCTTTAGATGCATGGATGTGCTTTAAATGCATGCAAAAATACTTTCTTCCAATTCGAACTTGAAATCCAGTAATTTGTCTAATTTAAAATTGAAATAAATATCACAATTATGTACTCAGAGAACTTACCTGTTTAAGTAACACTACAAGAAACAAGGCTAAATTTGACCGAAAAAATCAGTCCAATTTAGCTTAAAATCAGTCGAATTTAGCCTTGTTTCGACCGCGCGCGGTCGAATTAAACTAAATACGACCGATTTTAAATCAGTTGTAATAGAGGGAGTCGAATTTAGAAATTCGGTCGTATTTAACTAAATTCGACCGTCGAAATACGACCGGAAAATTACAACTGTTTAAATTCGACTGTAAAAATTCAACCGAAGACGGTCAATTTTTGATTCCACCAGAATTTTACTTTAAATTTTCAAATTTTCACTTGAAATTTGAAAACAGCGCCAATTTTTTTTATAATTTAAAATTCCCGCCTAAAATACTAAATTCCACCGTAGCTGGTCACTTTTGAAATTCGACCGCTTTTAGTAAAAAAATAAATTCAACTATTTTTAACCAAAAAATAACCTTTACTGTTTTTGGTCGAATATTAAACTCGACCGATGTCTCTAAATTCGACTGTATTTATCCAACAAATGTCATTTAAACTCAACCAACGTTAGTCGAATTAAGATCCCAAAAAAAATATAATAGTGCTTATGACCAGCACTGATGATAGACCATATTTATATACCTGTACACCCAAACACAATTCACAAAGTAACAAAGATATATGATAAGAAATCTAGTTAGCTTAACAAAAGTTACATTCCTTAAAGGTTACATTCCCTAAACGCTTAACAAAATAGCTAGTTAGCTTAGCTTTACAAAGGAGTTAGAAAGTTCAGCGCTGACAGTTATATCCGGGTTATATCCGGGTTATATCCGGGTTATATCCAATACCGAATATTAATAGGAAGTTCAAATAAACCATTACTTACATACCCGGGAATGTTTAACAAAAGAGCTAGCTTTACAAAAGGGAAATTGAAGGTTCTAAAACCCATCAGTTCATAAAAAGCTAAGCATAGTGTTCACCGGATCAAATAAAAAGACCTAGAGCAACGGATAGTTGTGTGCGTCAAGATCTTCATCTTCATATTCGCTTCCAACTTCGTCTTCATTGTCTCCTCCAAATGCATCTTTATCTCCATCGCTGGAGGCGTTGTGCACCACCACTGCCTTTTCTAGCAGGGTCTCCTGCATCGGTACATAAATAAGTATACCAATATTTTGTTAAGATAATAAAACCTATATAATTACCTTACAGAACAAAGAATACATGGAACTAAATAAGCTGGATAAATAGATTGATATTTATCAGAAAACATATATAGTCACCTGCATGCTGGAAACCTATAAAGTTTTAACCATATATTATAAACTGCAAGTGTTTATAAACTAAAGATGAAGGCAAGTTTTGGTAACATGACAGCAATTCATATAAATTACAAAACATACAAAGACTACAAAGCATACAAACAACACAATTACAAAACATACTGCTCGTGGAAGGCCTACATATGACTATGCATTGCAATTAATTAATCGTTTTAACTGAACCTTAGAACCGGTAACATTTTTTTTTGCCAAATTTAAAACAGATTTCATTAATGACTTAAAAAAGATTCAATCGGGACAAACCCCCAACTGATTATGCAACCAGGTTGAAAAACAAATAGAGCTAAATAATTAGCCATTTTGTTTCCGGATTGCTTAACAAACTGAATACAAATATTCTGAAAATTAAAAATGAAGGTAATGATTTTTCGGACAATCCAGCACGCATCTTCCCCGAAAACAGTAGCTTCACAATTGACCCTCACATTAATTCGATTGATATTCCAATGTTCAGAGGACTCAGTTGCAACAACGGAGTTTAGAGGCCTCATATTATGAACAAATATTTTTTGTGAGAGGTGAGCACATGTGATTTTCACCACCGTTCCAAACGCACCCCAGCTATCTACCTGCCGGACACCAGCTATAGACCTGCCGAAAGTGTTGTTGATGCGAGATATCCAGATCTCCCAATACACCATCCAATTCATTTTCAACACAACCACCACATCTCACAAAGCGAGACACATCGCATAAAGCGAGACAATCAAACACACAAATAATAACTTAAACAGAACAATACGAAAAAATCCAAAATTCAAAAATCTCGGAATAACACCAAATTGTAATATATTGTTAGGCCAGAGATTTTGAATCCAAAAACTGAATTTTATTATAAAATCCAAGCTCTTACCTTAGTAGATCTGAAAACTAAAGTGAAAAACTGTAATGGATTTTTCGAGTTTTGTAAAACAAATCTCGATTTTATTAAAGAAAAAGTGAATAAAAGAAGAAGATGAAGATGAATATGGAGATAGAGATGGGTAGAAAGGGGGGAAAAATAAGGTAGGGCGGCTAGGGTTAAGTGAAGCTAGGGCGGCCGACTCTCATCTAAAGATATTTGTAACATAAATTCATTATATTTTGAAATATAATTGTGTCCGTCAACCTTGAGTCTTAGCACTACAATTCAACTTAATATTACCAAAAGAAGTGAATCAACACTTCATTTTAAATCAATATCAACCAAGACTAATAAAAAATATAACTTCACAAATAATTGGACTAGTGACCAAGACTGGTCCAATTGTTGCTATTGAAGATAATGACAACCAAAGATTTGACACCATAAAACTGACCTTCATTCCTGGATCAGATTTGCATGTCATGATTAATTAGTTTATAACTTGTTATAATCGTATAATTATTATCAGTAGATAATAATGATAATCTGCTTCACAGGTCTGTTGGCTCAACATTCTTCAAAAAATAAAACTTCATCTTAAATAAATCTATGGTTTTCCTCATCAACTAATTTAAATAAAAAAAGGTGTTACCTGTACAATGATCTTATCATTGTCCTTCAAGATCCCTTTTAGCGCAACACTTGTTGTCTGCACATAATTTTTGTGCTTTGATTGCTGACTCGGGTCTGGAAAAGCAGCAATGGCCAGGTTACTCACTTTCTCATCCAGAACAGATTGCATCACCTCCATGGGTAAAGAACGAACCATTTGCTTCACTTCTTCTAAGATCGTTGGCATCATTGAGTAGATTTCTTCAGGAACAACGTCAAATGATTCGTCAAAGTCTTTCATTTTTCTTTTTTTCAATAGCTTCATTGCATCTTGTGCTCCCATTAACTCTGCCAAAGTATCTTGGGGAAATAGGTTAACCCTCCCCTTAGTCGGGGGTCTCGCTCCAGCTAGAACAATCAGATTATTCTTCCGCTGAATTGCCCTTTGTGTACGGGGGGATGCCCCTTCATCAGCAGACTCCAACTCATCTGCCAATTCAACTCGCACCTTTTTCAGTTTTCCCTACAATATATGAAAGCAAAATCACAAATAAATCCCTTCTATATTAATTGACCCTAAAAACAAGCATTCAATTATAAATCAGTTTACTGAAAAATAAAATACAAACGTGTAGCACTATCACAGCTGGTTCAGTGGGGTCGTACACAGTATTCATAAATTTCTCATCACTGATTGGCATCTCACCTTTTGCAATTCTGACTTCATCTATTTCCTATCAGATGAAAAACAAATATGATAAATATTTTAATTATAAGTTGGTAATCTTTTTAGTAAATTATAACTTATAAGTTATAGTTATTTATTAGAAAGTAGATAAAACATAATAATTTTAACAAATAAATAAAGAAAAAGATGAAATTAGTGATGAGGTAAGGAGGGAGTAAGATGGAGATAATTAGTGATTTGTTTTATTGTAGTAATCTGTATATTAATTCCACCAGTGCAATAGAATGCTTTAAGATTTAAGTAAAATTTGAATTAATCAAAAAAAACAAAATACTTACTTTAAAACAATTGATACATCTGTTGTACCAAGCATTACGTGCAGCTCCCTTTGTAGAGATTGTATGTTCATCCCATTTCAGGCGAGCAATGCGTGCCAATGTTTTCTTGGGCGTATTCCCCATAAAACTGTAAAAACATAATGAAAGTTTAGCAAGTTGATGTTAAAAAAAAGCACTTTAAACAGATATAATGCTTATTAAAAACAAGAACTTTAAAAACAATCACTTTATTTATATCTGCATATATATCTTAACACTCATTGTTGTGATTCTACCACTACTGTAAAATATATATTTGATTTTCCGCAATTGACTGATCCTGTGAAGCAGGTTGTAGTCCTCTAGAACACAAAAAGATTAGCCAAATACAGCAAGATTACGCATAAGTAAAACAGTAGATTGAAACTTAAAATTCAGTTTAGGTCTATGATTAATACATGTCAAAACTAACAACATAAGCACAGTACGAAAAAATGCTATTTATGTAGAACCACAAAAAATAGAAATGTAAAATGTTACGTGGAGTCATAAAAAATAGAAACTGTACCAACCTATCCTTATAATCCAAAAGTAACCGAAAATCTGAAGCTCTGAGAAATGTAATAAAAAAAATATAATCGCAAAAAGTTGTAATCTCATTTTTATCGATAACTTGAGTAGCTTAACCTTATGAGCTCAGCGCATATTCACAAATCTGTAAAAGCTATCCTATCAACAACTCCACGTAATAACTCATTATGGGAGTATATTTTCCAAGGCATAACGATGTACACCTACATTGCTGAGCTCATCCTCAAAAACAGGCCATAACTCATTATAATGTTGTGTTATAGATATTTCAAGTATACTGGTTACAGTGTATGGGGGGCAATAAATGTAATCTCTAGTTAAACTAAACCATTGGCCTTGTCATATAAAGGTTGTCAAATTTTAAGATAAATGAAATAACACTATAGATTTGTTGGCTCCCGAGCATCAGAATAATAGGTTTAGTATGCAAGTACACAGATCAATCTTATGGTTGATGATGAGTTGACCTTAATGCAATCAATATCATAAAATACATGAGTAACCACGAATCAACCTAGCATTTATACAAACAAAAATTGAAACATACCCAGCTTCAAAAACGACACATGACTAAAACTCGAGACTACAACAGCTCGAAAACCCTGAAGCATAAAACCGCAGCACCAGAAAACTATGAAATCAAACTCAACCTAGCCAAATACCCAAACCCAGAACAGACGAACAAACCAAACAGAGCTAGCAGACTAGTCCAACAGAAAAAACTGCAACACCCAACACTGAATCAAAACCACCTCTGAAAGCCACCTACAGAGACACCCACCTACCCTTAAAATTAGAAAAAGAAAAAACCAAAACTTACCCCTACAGGACTACAAAACTGAACTGCAGAAACAAAATAGAGGAAAAAACCCCCAAATAAAATAAACAAACCCTCCCTCTAAAAAACTACCAAAACAACAACCAAAATACTTATTGAAGTAATATAAATCAATTTATTACCCTTTTAGGTTCGAAAGTAATTGAACCGTTGGCCTTGCATTCCAAGTTGGTTTTCTCGGGTAGTCGCCTTCAAAACACGTGCGCATTTTCCTCTCAAAGAGAATTGTTTGGCTGTCTTCTCCCATCTCGTAAGACCCTTCCACCTGACTTTCTTCGTCACTAGGTTTGTGTGGACTAATTTCGCTGGTCCCACCATTCTTGTTTCCCTTGCCCTTCCTTGAGTTTGGACCAGTCCAGGCCACCTAAAAAACACATAAAAGAGTATGTCAAAATAGTAATTGTAAAGGTCCCATTTGTCTTAATCTGCTGCAGTACACAAGGGGGTCATGGATTGGCCAAACTTTAATCTTCTAAAATTCAGTAACAAAAACCATCCAACAAACAAATCCAGTAACTCCCGACACACGGCAGTTACAATAAATAGCAGTTACATAGTTTACACACAGCTTCTCCTGCCTAGGAAGTGACACAACACAAACTAAACTACCAATCTTCCTCAAATATTGTTCTGTACTTACACACAGGTATAGTTCATCTCCTTCATTTTTATTTGTATCTAATTAAGTTTTGTTTCTCAGTACACACCACTAATTACATAACCCCCAAATAAGCAAAGAGAATGGTGAAAGAGAGAGCGCATCAGAAAAAAGTAAAAAAACCCTAATTTCAAAGAAAGAGAGATGAACCTGTGAAGTTTTTATCAGCTTGATTGCATTCTTGGAGCGTTCATCAACCATTGATTTTATCGGTCGATAGCCGCCTCCTTCAGCCTCCTTAAACCCTAATTTTTATTGACAGCCGCTTGAGAGAGATGGAAGTGAGAGAGATGGGGTAAAATATGTTTATATATTTTATTTCAATTCTATCAAGAACGGTGGAATTTAGCCGTGTAAAACTTTTCGTTGTTATTCGGTCAAATTTAATGAACCAAAATATTTTTTCTCCAGAAGCTGTTGAAACCTCTGTTCTGCAATTCAACAGAAGATATCATTCATCTAATAAAATTAACAAATACTTGGCCACTTAGCAAAAAAATACTTGGCCAAATGTAAATTTTATAGAAAACTAGATAAAGAAATAATTGTTTTCACACAAATTTGATTGAAATAATAAAAATAAATTATACTAAATCATCATTATCACTCAATTCATCTTCATCCTCATTTTTTTCTTCGTCTTCGTCTTCTTCTTCATCTTCTTTATCTTTTTCACTTTCTTCTTCATTGTTGTAATCTACCGAATAGTCATTCTCAAACATTCTCAAGTCAACAAAAAAATTTGAGGGATCACGAACAATAACTCTTTCAACATGCGATGATGAAGCATTTGACACTTCATTTTGTAAAGCATCATCATTCATCCCGGTTTTTTCTTGAATTGACACACTTTCATCAACTAGTCGCCTCTTTGTTGTTAAAACCGTGTACCACGATGATTTTGCATTAGAAATGTTTGGTACATAGTATACTTGATGAGCTTGGCTAGCCAACACAAACACGTTTTCGACATTTAGTTTTGATTTAACATCTACGGTAGTCATCCGGTGTTTATCGACTTTCACATGTGTCGTGTGATCAAACCAATGACATTTGAAGACGATCTCTTGATGCCCATTTTGATAGAAGAGTTTTAAAATTTCTTCTATCCTTCCATAGTAGTTACCATAATGTTCTTCGTAAGAAGTCCCTATAAATAAAATGTATTAAATTTGAAATCAATTGGTGAAAAATACAAGTTAGATATTAAGAAAAATAATTAAATTCCTCACCAATGACAACAACACCGGAATTTGGTGAAGTGAGCTCATTAGCATTTACACAATCAAATTTGTAACCATTTGCACTTGTATGCTTTATAAGACTCCACTTTATACAACGGACCTCTTATTAGGTCCATAAATTTTTTGTTGAGCTCTTCGTCATCTTGTACCTAATAACATATGTGAGAAATATAATATGTGGAAAATTTGTGTATGTGTGTGCTACAAATTACAACGCATACCCTTCTTTCGAGCCAATCTTTAAATTGTTCTTTTTGAAATTGTTCCTTTTCCGCATCATTCAAATGTGGGTATTGTCGTTGTATCAACTTTTGAAAACCCCTACATAATCAAGTTAAATAATTAAAACATCACATTTTGAACTAAAGTAATTTAAAAAAAAGTTGTTAAAATAACTTACCTCAAGTACTTTCCAACCTCCGGCGAATTAATAAGAACATAGTATGCCATGAGTTCATATTCATCACAACTCAAGATTCTATCTCTAGTCCGTAGACTAGGATGTGTCAGATATGTGTAAACTTCTAAGAAATTGGCATCATGAAACATTTGAGGGGCCTCATTTCGACGTAATTGATTATGCATCAATCCATTCTTGGAATCAAAATACAACGTACAAAAGTGTACACATTCTTCCTCAATATAGCGCTGTGCCATTGAACCCTCCGCTCAAGCTTTGTTTCCAACCTTCAATTTCAAGTTGTGCAAGTATCTTTCAACAAAATACATCCAATGCCCATTGGTCGGGCCACCCAACTTACACTCGGTTGCTAAATGTAGTGGTAAATGCTCCATGGGATAAAAAAGACTAGGAGTAAAGACAGTTTCAAGCTTAGACATTATTCTCACTATATCTTTCTCCATTTTCTCTAAATCTATGTATTTGAGATTGGACGAGCATAAATCTTGAAAGAAGTTGCACAATTCAATGATAGGATCGGACACATGTTTCGGAAGTAGATCACGACAAACGATAGGCAACATTTTTGCATGAAGACGTGACAGTCGTGTGATTTCATCCCACGAATGCAATTTTTCTTCCAATTCACACACCTAGATATGTTTGAGGCATACCCGTCTGGGAGTTTCAATGAGACTATCCACTTATACAACTTTTGAACTTGTTCACTCGAAAGTACATATGGTGCATGTGGTTTTATACCATTACCTTGAATCCACAACTCACGGTGTACACCTAACTCTTGACAATCCTTTCTTGATTTGGTTTTATCTTTAGACTTCTTCGAATCATCAAGAATTGTATAGAAAATATTGTCAAATACATTATTTTCAGTGTGCATAAGGTCAATGTTATGACGAAGGCTGAGTGTCTCCCAATATGGAAGCTCAAAAAATGGAGAACTGTGAGTCCAATTATGTGTCATACCATAAATCTTTGGTTTTTTCTTCGATGACTTTCCCGGTGGGGGAAACTGTACCTGCTCACACATGACTTTTGCACGTGACCCTGAATGTCGAGCACAAACTGATCACGTCTCAACTCTTCCAAATCTCGTACTCCTTCCGAGAGGATCATCTTGCTCTAAAAAAACCGAGCAGTGCCATAAAATGTTGTTTTACCACCATGTTTGAGTTGCTTACCTTTGACCTCTCCCATGCAAACTGGACATGCCAATTTACCTTTAGTGGACCACCCGCTAAGCATGGCAAGTGCAGGAAAGTCACTAATTGTCCACAAAAGTGCCGCCTTCATCATAAAATTTGTACATGAGAACATGTCATATGTTTCCACTCCAGTATGCCACAACAATTTCAATTCATCAATTAATGGCCTGAGATAAACATGTAAGTCTTTTGTTGGATTCGTCGGTCCAGGAACGAGAAGAGGCATAAACATGTATGGAGCCTTACAGTACACATAGATGGGGGAAGGTTGTACACAATAACCACCACAGGCCATACTGTATACTCCCGAGCATGCTTATCGCGAAAGGGGTCAAATCCATCTGTAGAGAGCCCGAGTCTGACATTCCGAATCTCTTTTGAAAATCTTTGAAATTTCCGATCAAATTGTTTCCATTCAGCGGCATCTGTTGGGTGACTTAATTCACCTTCAACTGCAATTCTATCATGGTGCCATCTCATACATTTTGCAGTCTTCTCCGCCATGAATAAACGCTGCAATCTCATGGTAATAGGAAAGTAACGCAAGATTTTTCGAGGGATCTTTTGTTTTTTAGGATCTTTTTGCACTTTGTATCGGTCTTCTTTGCATATATCACACTTTGTCTTTTTGCTATATTCCTTGTAAAATAACATACAATCATTCTCACAAGCATCAATCTTTTCATACTCCATATTCAATCCTTTAATCATCTTTCGCACGGTGTAGTAATTCTCAGGCAATTTATGATCATCAGGCAGTACTGATCCAATAAGGCGAAGCAAGTCATCAAAACTATTGTTACCACAATTATGCTTGTTTTTCCAATGAAGCAGCTTCATTGTAAACTCCAGCGTTGTAAGATTGGCATTGTTCGGATAAATTGGTTCAGAAGCAGTATTCACCATCTTGTAAATTTTTTTTGCTATTTCATTCGGTTCTTCCTCAAAATCCTCACAATCTTCGAAAGCATCATCATGTGCATCATGCATATCGTCATCTTTGTAGTCCGTGTTAATAGAACTTGTTCCGGCCTCGTTCCATGACATTTCTTTCTCCCCGTGACAATCCCATCTAATATATCATTGCATGATACCATGTCGATATAAATATATTTTCACGGTACTAGGATGCTTGTAGTATATATTACGACAATCTTTGCACGGACATCTTATAAGGCCATTATCTTCTTCTTCAAGATGTTCAATAGCAAATTTAATGAAATTATCCACACCAACTTTATATTCTTCCGTTATGTATTTTGCTTCATTAAATCGACTACGACCTATCCAACTATGATCGGATTCCATCTACAAATAACCACACATTGATATTAGGTGAATGCATTGCTAGGCATAAAAAAGTAAACAACAACTAACAACTCAAAATTATAAACTTATTTTACTAATTATCCAAATATTCTAAGCCTGATAAACAACAACCAAGTTAATTTTAACAACAAATTCAAGTTACTCAAATCATTACATAAACACATAAATAATTGAAGAAATCAAGACATTAATAATAATCACATATAGAATTTAATGAGCATAAAAATATATGAAAACTTTAAAATTAAACTTACTTGAAAAAGAATGATGATCACATGAATGAATTTGATGAAAAAGCAAAGAAAATGATGAAATTGGGGGTGGGAAAGATGAGAAAAACGGCTAGTGGATAGAAAGAGGCATTAGAGTTTCTAAAATGAACTCCTAAATTCAATGGAATGCGGTTGAATTTATGACAAGGCTAAAAACAATGCAAATCGGTCGAATTTAATTTTCCACCATTTTCAGTCGAATTTACTTTTCCACCGCTTTCAGTCGAATTTAGCATTTTAGTAAATTTTACCGAATTCTGTCAAACAAAGTTTCCCGCCTTGTATAAATTTCGGGGGAAAATGAGGGAAATTTCCCGCCAAATAAAAAACATATTTCGATTGCCTGCGGTCGAATTTAGTAAATGAAAATAAATTTTTTTTGGCGGTAAAGTTCCCTCTTCTTTTTCCTTCAGTCATAAATTCGACCGAATATTTTTTCGGTCGAATTTAACTTTAAATACGATCGATTTAATTTCGACCATTCCATTTCAACTAGTTGAATTTGAAATACAACTGCTAGTGGTCCAATATAGTATTTCACTAAATTCAACTGAATTCAGTTTAATAAAGTTTCCCGCTGTGAACTAAATTCGGAAGAAAATTTTCCGCTAAAATTAAAAAAGAAATTTCGATTTTCTGCGGTCCAATTTAGTAAATGGAAAAAAAATAATTTGCGGGAAACTTCCCGCTTTTTTTCCCACCATTTATAAATTTGACCGAATTTTTTTCGGTCGAATTTTACTCTAAATACGACCGATTTAAATTCGACCGTTTTATTTCAACTGGTTCAAGTTGAATTTATTTGTAAATTCGACTATTAAATTTCGACCGGTGCAGGTCGAATTTAGCCGTGCCAAAATGTTTCGACCACCTGCAGTCGAATTTAGACGCGGTCGAAATTACATCAGTTGTAATTAACCCTATTTTCTTGTAGTGTAGGTAATTTATTTTAGAAAAAACTGTATTTTGTATCTCTTAGATTTGGTCAAAAATTAATTTTATATACTTACTTTCAAAAATTACAATTTGCATCCTCTTCTTTCAAATTTGATCCATGTTGCACCCTTTTTTTCAAAATTTATCAATTTTTTAGCCCAAATTCTTGTATTTAACAACTTATATATAATGTATTAGTGAAGAGAAAAAATGAGATGTATTGTAGTAAATAACAATTTGGGGCTAAGAATTTAGGCAAAAAGGATGGATGTTTACTAGGATTTCTAAGTAGGGGATATAAATTATAATATTTGAAAAATAAATATATAAAAGTTTTGACCAAATTGAAAATGTGCAAAATGTAATTCTCTCGGAGAACTTGTAAATACATGATCCATACATGATCCAGTCAGGTAGTTACAAATTTGCTCACGCTTAACATTTTATTAGAGTAAGTACATTTATCTGTATATCTCAACTAATTTTAGTTGAGCAACACATTTATTTGTATAAAATTTACCCTATCAGATAGGGTATGTCAAATAGAGGAGTCCGTTAAATTATGGTTAAATTTAAAGGAAAATGTTATAAAGTCATAACTCATACAGTTTTAAGACATTGAGAATTAAATAAAAATAATACTTAATATTATTAGAACATTGCAAGGATAACATCTAAAATTGTTAGTTAAAATATGATTAGCTAAAATTTTATTGAACCTGTAAGCATTTTTTCTCCAATGTCATTAGTTATAATCATTAGATATATTCATAATATTACTCTTTTTATTAATTTTAAATATATAAATAAAAAAGTTTAATTATTTCTTGTTTTGAAAATGAGTTTAATTAATTATGTTTTAAATTAGTGGAAATAAAATAATATATTTAATAAAAAGATATTTATTATAGTATTATAACATTTTTATATTTATATCAATATTTTAAAATAAATATTATAAAATAAAAATGAGTAATTATTATGAACGTTAATTACATATAAAATAATATATATGACTAAAACATATATTAATATATTAGAATTTTTATAAATTTAGTTAACAATAAAATAACTTTATCACACTTAATATTACATAGCATTTTTTTTATAAATAAAAATACAAGCAGTACATTTATACATCTATACATATAATAATTATGAAGATATATACATCATTTTCATATTATAATATTATATATTTAAATCTTAAACATGTTATAAAAAATTTAAATAATAAAATTTAGGCTAGATTAGGGTTAATAAAGGGCAGGAGATGACGTGGAATATTATAGAGTTATCTAAATTTTGTTGGATTGTTCCATTTTTTACATCTTAGATTAGATATAATAGGGTGACACATATAATATGGTGACGCGTAGAACAGGTGCACAGCGTGGGAGTGCGATGCACGGGATGATTATTATCTTTTATATAATTTATTTTTTAAAATTTTAATTCTTTATTTAACTAATTTATAATGAGATAATTTTATCTCCTAAATAAATTTTATATTTTTCATAAATAATATAATTTTCAAAAAATTGTACTTTTTATACTTATATATTTAGTTATTATTCTATTCTTATATTTGACATTGATAACCTAAATATAACATAAATGTTATAATTTATTTTATTTGTTTCATTGTTTGATTTTATTTTACATTATAAATTTGCAAATAAAATATTTTAATCATATCATACAATATGTTTACATAATTATTTTTTTATTTATATATAAATTTTTTTTAATGTTGTAGAATTTGATTAAAATTTAGAAAATTGTTTGGATTTGCATCTTTCGACGTTTGTAATAATATTTTATAATTTGTCGGTTCTAATAATGATTTTGAAAAAAATAATTTACACTTAATTGTCATAGTACTTTTAAATATATTTTATTAGATTGTTATTTTAATTTTTAATTGTAATAATTTTATTATTGTTATTATTATATTTTTTTCCTATTTTTTATGTTTTATATGATTCATGTGCTATAAATGTTTAAGCAAAACTATAATTATTTCTTGAATTTTATAAAATTCATGTGCTCTAAATTTTTTAAAAGACAAACTTATACACTCCATTTTTTATAAAAATGATCTAACTTGAACCGATTAATAAATACCTTGTTAATTTTTATTTAGGTTTATTTTTATTAAGATATATTTTATTATATTTGTATTTTAACTTTAAATTGTAATAATTTTAGTAATATTATTATTATTATTATTATTATTATTATATTTCTTCCTCGTTTTTATGTTTTATTGGATTAATGTACTCTAAATTTTTTAAAGGACACCCGTGTTTGTGACAATATTTCATAATTTTTCGGTTCTAGTAATGAATTTGTAAAAAAATACTTTACATTTTTTTGTAATAGTACTTTTAAATTTATTTAAATAGTTTATTTTTCCATTTTGAATTAGATTATTTTTTTATGAGTATTAATATATTTCTTCCTATTTTTTATGTTTTATAAAATTATGTATTCTAATTTTTTTTAAAAATAATCTGTAATTTTTCCCTTTTACTAAATGAAATAAAACGCCTGTAATATTTATATCTAAATATAATCTAATTGTGTTTCTTATTTAATATGATAAAAATTGAAATTGTCTTTTTAATTTTTTTTATTCAAACTTATCCATTCCAATTGTTTTTAAAAAACTGTTTGACTTTAACTTGATTAACATATAATTTGTTAATTCTTACTTAGATTTATTTTTATTAAAATAATTGTTACTTATATAATATATAATATTTTTAATATTATTTGATATGATTTAAGAATGTGTAATTATAGTTCAATTTCTTAATTAATTACTTATCGTGTTTGTTATACGGATTATTAAGTATTATAATAGAATATTATAATAAATTAAATAAATATAGTATATAAATTTTTTATTAAATTTGTATTTAATTTGAAATTATAATAGTTTTATTATTATTATTATTATATTTCTTCCTTACTTTTATATTTTATTGGATTGATGTACTCTAAAATTTTTAAAACAAATAAAACACATGTAATATTCATACTTAAATATTATCTAAATGTGTTTCTTATTTTATAAGATAAAAATAAAGTTATCTATTCGGAAATATTTTAAATCAAACTAACATATTTCCATTTTTTTATAAAAAATGATTCTACCTTAACTTGATTAACAGATGATTTCTTAATTGTTACTTATATTTATTTTTATTAAGATAATTGTTGCTTGTATAAATATTTATATATAATATAATACTCTTATTACTATTTAATATCATTTAAATATATATATTTATACTTAAAACACATGTAATATTCATACTTAAATAAAACACATGTAATATTCATACTTAAATATTATCTAAATGTGTTTCTTATTTTATTAGATAAAAATAAAGTTATCTATTCGGAAATATTTTAAATCAAACTAACATATTTCCATTTTTTATAAAAAATGATTTTACCTTAACTTGATTTACAGATGATTTCTTAATTATTACTTATATTTATTTTTATTAAGTTAATTGTTGCTTGTATAAATATTTATATATAATATAATACTTTTATTACTATTTAATATCATTTAAATATATATATTTATAGTTCAATTTGTTAATCATTATCTATTTTATTTATTATACAAATTATTAGCTATTATATGATATATAAATGAAAAACCCACCATTACCTACACTTTAGCACTTTAGCACCATTTTTTATAAAAAATGATTCTACTTTAACTTGATTAACATATGACTTCTTAATTGTTACTTATATTTATTTTTATTAAAATAATTGTTACTTGTATAAATATTTATATATAATATAATACTTTTATTACTATTTTATATCATTTAAAAATATATATTATATATTTATAGTTCAATATGTCAATCAAGTTATCTATTTTATTTGTTAATATATAAATGAAAAACCCACCTCACCAAAACTCCCTTATTTTACATTTCCGAGTATATGAGCATATCTCTCCATGTAGGATGGTTAGATATTTATATTATAACATTTTTTTGTTAAATCTCCAACACAGTGATATACTGATTTTATTATTGTTAATCTTATTAACATTTTATATTTTTCTAATTTTAAATTTATTAATTTTATATTTCATACATATTTTCACTCTAACTTTAATATACTACATAGATTGAAACATCATCACAATTTTTGTAATAAAATATTTAATATAACAATATTTTTAATTTTTATTTAATTTAGTTAACACTTATAATTATTAATAATAATTTTAAAGTGGCTAATATATCCTAACAACCATACTCCCTCTGTCCCTAAAAACGTTTCCTCTTTGTGTTGGACACGTTTGCCCATGCACATTTTTGATCGTTAATATCTTTAAATTCGTATTAGTATTAAATATAAAAATTTCACTGTACTACTGATAAATACGAATCCAACGAGATCACTCATGACTATGTTTGATATTATAGATTAGACGTAAATTAGTAGTCAATCACTTAACGTCAAAAGTACAGAAAGTCAATATAGGAACATCATTTTGGGACGAAGGGAGTACCATACTATACAAACACCAAGTGTACAGGATATAATTTGAGTGTATAGGGATATCCGTTCTAGGGGCCCATTATATATTATTCTTGTACTTCGTAAGCTCGGAAGCCGGATGGACAACAAAAGTGTTCTTCACTATTCATTTTTGCAATATTAAAATATAACTAACTTTTAACTAAGGATATACCAAGGATCTGTTTAGCAGATGCCGTAGTAGCTCTTATTAATTAAACTAAAAATTAGTTATGATCTTATTAATTTGGTAAAATTGAAAATTTACATTTAATTTTTTTCGAAAATTTCAATTCAATGAACTTTTGATTACAGAAACACGGTTATTTTGAAAGCTATTTACAATAAAAAAAATATGTATTTGTCAATATTATTTTTAAAATTATAATATGCAACTTTACAATTTTAAATGCAAATTGACTTCAGTTTTTATAAAGTTGTTTTATGACTAATTCCGGTTGCACCATGTTCTTTATTTTAAAATGAAATTGAGTCGCACAATGCAACATTAAAATAAAAAATGCAACTTCATTATATCATTTTTATGCAACTCTGTAAGCAACAAATAACCTTAGCAACAACCAAAACAAATAAATGCAACTTTTCTTGTCGTATAATAATTCATTAAACATGACATGTTGTATTATATAAAAATAAGGATTCCAAAATTAGGCGGAGGGGAGATAAATGACTAGATTCAAAAAAAATTCTTAATTTTTAAAATTTGAGATCAAAACACTAAAATATCAAATGTAAGAAATTAAAACAGGCAATAACACAATAATATAAATGAGTTTTTAGGCCAACTTACTTCGTATTAGTAAAGTAAACGGTTATTACAACTCCAAGAAAATAATAGTATTTTCTTGAATTTTTCTCAAGAACAAAGGTTTCTCGAATTGGCTTACACAGAGAAAAAAAATTACAAATTGAAAGCTTCATTTATTCATCGGCTAAAAATGGGATGTGAACACTCATTTACATAAGTTGTCAGGGACACATTGCATCTTTTTTAAGATCATTTTTTATTTAATTATTCACTTAACTATGCATTTCCTTTTCTTCCTCTCCAAATTTAGCTACAGGTTTGACATATGGCCGCCCTTGTCCTTCGCTACGATTAGAGTGTCCACTTTCTCCAATTTCGGGTTATAAAGGCATCCCGTCAGGGGGTTATGTGACGCCCTCCAAACTCGGGTCAGAATTTTGGGCTTCACAACACACACACACATACCCAATATATAAACCTGTTTATGAAAATAATATATGCAATGACTCTACTTAACATAACCACGGATCGCAACAGGTTAAAATATGTCCACAAGCCACAACCTTATTTATGATACAAACGTACCAAATCCCAACTAGTTCAACTTACAACTGAAAATAAACCATTCTTACAAACTTTCAAACTCAAATTAAGACAAAAGTCTTCCGCTAACTTATTTCGTTTCAACCTAGAAACCTAACTCGCACACTTGTCTGGGGATCCTCGCTACCAACAGTTTCCTTTTTAACTGGAAAAGAACACAAACCACTACAAGAAACATGCCTATTAGCGACCGACTTTTAGCGACGGTTGTTGGTAGTTGATCACAATTAGCGACGAATACTGTAGCTAAGTAGAGTAGCAGAAAAACTAGTCGCTAACACTACGCCATAAGTGGGCTACTGTAATGCAAGTGTTACAAGAAGTGTTAGATTATATAAGAAATATTTGTCCTATTGTAACACCTCAAAATTAGTGTTACAATAGGTATAAAACTATTGTTGCAGAGAAATACCGGTGTTGCAGGACATGTAACACCAGCACCTAGTGTTACATTAGTTACTTTTTTAACTTTTAAAAATATTAAAGTAAAATTTTTATTATAAAATTACTATTAAAATTATATTCTGGATCATTAATATATCAATAATGTAATATAAATTATTATAAATTTTATAAAATTTATTGTACATAAATATAAAGTCACTTTTTTAATTTTTTATTTAATAAAATAATAATTTGATAATTAAAATTAAAAAATTAAAATTAAAAATTATAATCGTACACGTTTTACTAGGTGATAACAGGCGGTATTTTTCCCACCTAAACGAAAATGACCCAGACTTATATTCACTTGGACAAAACCATACCATCGCTCTCATCTTTCTCTCTCTCTCACTTTCTCTCTCTCTCAAAACACTCTCTCGACTCTAAGGATGAATTGAAGAACAAATTTGCGATTTGATATTTTAAATAAACAATTTCATGGCTCCAATTTAAATGGTTGCTACTTACTTTTCAATTTTTATGATTTTGCAGGGTTTCTAGGGATTCTCAGTAGGGATTTGAAGACAATTACTAATTTTTAATTGATTTTGCAAGTGATTTGGGCTTTAAAATTGGGGTTTGAGTGAATTGGTAAGCATATACATCTATTTGAAGTTTTTTATGTTAAATTTTGGGTTTTGGTACCATTAACTGGAGGCTTTGTTTTGTAGATTAGCACTTCATAATTGGAGATTCTTAATGTGCAATGATTTAACACCCAAGACTGCTTTTGTCATTTTCAAAGATGCAAAAGCCCTCGAAATTGCACTCTTACTATGGGTACCCTTTTTCTTTCTTTCTTTTTTTTACTTTATTTTCCTTTTATTCTTATAGTGATAGTGATTAACCATAGTGTAGCTAAATAAAGATAAATATATAGTAATATATACTGCTTTTTTGGTAGGAAAAATATGTAAATTTGTGTCATTGATAAGTATACTAGCATGAAAACCCGTGCAAGGCACGGTTCATGCTCTAGTATATCTATTAAAGTTTTGTATGTAACATAGGTTGCATTGTCAAAGAAGTTTGGTAATCCAGTTGCATGGCAGCCATGTAATTTCCTAGTTAGTGTTTGAGATAATAATAATAATAATAATGAAGTGATAACACATATTTCACCTTTTTTGTATATTCCATCTTCCAAATTAGTCTTAAACTAACATTTAAAAGCAAGCCTTTCTGTGGGACCATTGGTTTTGCTGTTGAAACTTTTAAATTTTAAACAACTACGAATATGGTAGTCATTTAATAAGCAACATAGAGCAAGTCCTTGAACAATGTCGCAGCAAAGATCACCTTGTGCTGAGGATGCATCTAAATTAAGGGGAAATGTCTGAGTTGATATTGCAGAACCATCTGCATAAATGATTACTTAGTGGAAAATGTAGGCTAAACCGCAGGGAACAACTCAAATTTACAAGTATATTAGAATTAATATCTTTCTTGCAGGACTCACATTGGTGCCTGTGGTATTAATCGGCGTACTTGATAAATCCTCGCCTTGGACAATTGCTGGCACGCCACGCTTGGGCCTGCCTCTTTTTCTCGAAGGCCCTTCCCCTTGTTTAAAATGACGATATTGTTGAATGTTGGCTAAAGGGTGATTACAAAAACAGACTAAATATACATGAGCATACTGATACTGGATATCAGTATTCTCTTTTTGGTTTCAACTATCGCCCCTCTATTTATATTTTGCCCAATATTTTTTTAACATTTAATGTAACAACTGAATCACTGGAATTGCATACATTAGGAAGATTTTGGGCTTCCAAAGATATACTATGTTTGGCTATGTAGAAGTGAAGCAACTTAATTCAGTATTATTGGGCAATGATACATGAGCGTTAAGTCAGCTACCAGGAATGTGGGGTAATTGATTTGTTATAAGATCACTATCATGTTCCTCCAGTTGTCTTATAAGCCATAACTAATAGATATGCGACCCGAATTATCAGCCAGGCACATCACAATATTTTTTTAACGAAATCATAACGTCATTTAATAACTCTCCTCAATTTCGCTCAGGCATTCATCTCAATGTGGTGTGAGAAAACACATTAAATCATAAAAGTAAACAGTTTCAACTCCACATCGCCTTTTATACGGGAAGTACTACTAATGACATGCATCCTATCAACAATTGGCATCCTTTCGTGGCAACAGAGCAACACCCAACCCGCTTTAATTTTTTCTCTATTTTACCAGGTTTCCAACAAAAATTAGACCACAAAATAGGCATTGAGACAGATCAGAGAGGAATAAGCTTGTGTTGGTTCAAATCTTATACATCTATTTCATGTATAATACCATATCACCCTTCAATGTAATAACAAAAGAGCCGGAATCACAAAACAGTTGTAATTCCCTTATTATAATCACATAATCGCCTTTGGCATGACATGATAAAATTAATAATAATTTAAATTAAGCTATTTGGATTGTATTACAATTTGAACTTGCATCTCGGGCGGGAAGCTTTAGCCTGCTATTTTGAGAGCCTTCTGCGTTCCAGTACCTCTTCGGTCACGGGTTTTGGAGGGCGGCCCCTGCCCCTTGGGGGCACTTCACCTTCATTGACGGTCATGCATAAAAAATGGTTATGAGTACATTCTAAACTTGTAACCTCCAATTGCATAAAATTAATGCATATGATGCTGGCAATATACATTCACTAAATCACAACCCCATTAAACAAATAATGAGCGGAAGGTGGAGTAAAAATTATACACAGCTACAGACACTAACATGTCTGGGTCAACTAAGTAATCTGATGCACGACCTACCTCTGTGGCCTGAGCCGTGGTCTGCCGGACCTGATAAACTCTGGCCGCCTTGGAAAGCCTCTGCTACGTCACGCTCGATTCTGCAACCTTTTCTCATTTGCCCTGCTCCTGGTTACAAATAAAGACAGAGCCAATGAATGTTGGAGGTATGGTAAGTCACGTGAAAGACATTCTCACAATATTTTACCCTGATATATGCATCCCATCGATATTTTAAAATTACCTTGGAATGTAACAATGTAATCACAACATACTTCTATTATCACTACTTGGCCATTATAATTATAGTGACTTTACCTGTTATTAATGTAATAACGGCCAAACCACATAATACAAGAGCTACTTCAAATACACCCCAAGACACCAATGTAAATAGCAGCCATGACATGTTTTCGCTGCACTGTAAACAGGGGTGTGAATCCTAATATCCTTTCAGACATTCAACCTTGCACTGTTTTAAGTTGCTATAATTTAATTTCAACACAGATTAACTCTCACATCCCTATGTACGACTGGGGGTCAATATATTCATAGCGTGTAGAGATTTATTCCAGGCTTGTTTTTGGATGACAACAAACACGACACTAACCCTCCAATCACAATCTTTCCTCTAGTTCCAAATAATTATATTAATATCCTAGTTTATTTAATACCAAAGAGGTGTTAAATTTATTTGATTATCGTTTGATTTAAAACTGTACTAATAATATTTTGGTGGGCATTTATTTGTTTTGGGCGGCTAAGTTCTAAGATACTGGTTAATTATCTAACCTCGGACTATAGTTCTCGGTACCTCACAAGATAGCCAAATAGATGTATCTGCAAAAGAACCAAGATTCATTGCAAGCAAATAAAGTGCTAGTTTCCATAAATGATCACTGAATTTATTTTTAAGCCATTTTTCGTAGCGCCTGAAAGATTTTCACACTCCCAACTATTATGTCTAAACGTTTTTTGTAATCAAACAAATTATTTTTAATAAATTTTGGGAATAAATTTATGCAGGAGCTTGATAATGTTATGCCATTTCAAAATCCTTTGAATTCTTGGACACAGTTTACATTTTAGGAGCATGACCGAATCTCTCCAAACTCCTAACAGCCAACATAAATAAATTGATTTAACAACATACTTGGACAACATAAACCAGGTAAAAGCCCTGAGAAATAATTTCCACCTAATAAATCTCACAGTTGACTAATAATTTCCACATAAACCAGGTGCAGCTGTGCAGGGATGACGCACTTCAAGCTTAAGATTGATTATCCAGTGATACAAGCAGTCTAACAAATTAGTTGCCTAAGTTTTAGCAAGTCAAGATTATATATTTAAAATCTCTAATTTGAGGCATGCATGATTTTACCAATCAAATACCTCCAGTTAGGCAATCCCCTTTTTCCTGCTAATTTTTTTTATGTATTTTTCATTTCTACGAATTACTTATTTGTGATGTCACTGTTTTGTTACTAAAAACAGAAATTTCAATCCAGAACTTCAGTAATACAATATTTTTGTATTCTAGATTAACCACATGCGTAGAAAATTGAGCAAAAGATAAAAGACTAAAGAGATAATATATTGGATGCTTCCTTTTCGCTAATGTCCTCTCTGCATCTGTTATTTTTACTTATCGTGTCCTTACTGTATTGTTACAGAAGACTTCCCTCCGGGGCACAGTAAGCTAACTTTTTGTAATATAGTTCAACAATTCAATACCTTTTTAATTTTTCTATCAAAAGTAAAATCAGTTTAGAAAATGAACAAATACATGGGATTGAATACTACTAAAATATATATATATCTTGCCTAACAATTCACTTGATTCTATAAAAGTCATAAAGTTTTAAACTGAAATATAAGACCTAATATGGATGCATAATACCCACATATATTATAGGGATCATACGGGTCATGTAACAATTTTTTGTGAACCAGGTTGTGTAATGCAAGAAAGAATTTTAATTAGCCTAAAATCTGCATGACCCATATTATAAATGTCACCAATTTTATAAGTTTTAACTTTATAGTTTTCGTCGTACACCAAACAAAAATGTTAATGAAAGTGTTAGGAGATTTCACACATTTGGATATAATTCTATCTTTTAAATGGTGCTTGAAAGTGAATGAGAGAATTGTACCCGTCCAATCTTGATCAGAATCTGGAAAAGTTACCCTGCAATCTGCATTCATAAGAATATATTGCAAGTATGATAGCACATTTAGAATCCTAGTTCAAATAAGTTTTTAGTTACTTACACTATGTCCATTTATATTACCAGGTTAGTTATATTTTGAGGAAATTAAATTATAATTTATTCTATTGACTGAACTAAAGGTAGACACCATACCATCCAAATGATATTTCTCACAATGGGTTACAAATATACCTATTAATATCTTCCATGAATAGTTCAGACAAAGAATAAATTAAAGGTGGACACCATACCTCTTATAGTCTGTAGGATCCCCAGTTGTAAAAACAACACAGATTACCGACTCGCTAAAACCTAAACCTCAAGTTCGATGAAATTGAAAACCCTAAGCAATTCAACTCCAAAAAAATATTTCACACCAAGGGTCAAAACTCTGTATAAACTCATATACACGAGCACGGCTCATCCACCATACGAGAAGCACATACACGGCCAAACACAAAAGCTCAAATTAAACAATCAAAACCGATAGAATCTTATAGCCGAGGTCTCACTGATAGCACCGCTCCAGAAGCTAAAAGGCCAATTTGGTTTTGTTACTACAAAATAATAAAATTACTCACCATTTTACAAGGCATTAAAATGACTCAGGAATTTTGAGTCTAATTAAATGTCTTACTAATATTGCCCCTTGTTGGGCTATTAATAATAAGATAGATGTTTTCCGTTTTCTCTGCCCTTGCCTCTTTATCTACTCTTCTTGATTTGATTTAATCGATTCAATCCTAAAGCATATTAGTTAGACTAAATGAATGATCTTGCTATGTAAACATCGAATATAGTTTAAGGTCACTCAACTCCAGTAATTTGAAAAGGTACCCTTATTACAAGTTGTTGGGTGAGTTGTGATTAACTAAAAAACAACATGACTTTATTTAGTTGTCGGGTACTAGAACTGAGTTAGCTTTGAGTCAAACAATTTCGATATTATCATGTTTTGAAATTATCAAGATAAAGGAAAGACACATAACATCTTTACTAGTGGAAAAATCATATGTTAATCGCAGGAGTCACGCTTTAAGTTTGTACAAATCAGGAAAGCTAGTCAATGGCTCTGTCCAGCTTCATTTCCAGTGACTCACGTAAGAACATACCTTTATTTTTCTATTATATACATACAACTTGCTATACATGTGTATATGGTATCATTTTGTACTTGTTAGTCTTTCTTTTTGTGGTGTTGTCTAGGTACATGACAAGTCTTGAAATGACCTTTTTACTATGCATATACTCTTTGTGTCCTATTAATTAGTATACATGCGAAAATTGTGTACAAGTGAACGGGTAGGCTAATGAATACTTGTTAGTTATACTAAAAATATAGTTGTGTTAAATTTTTATCAATTATTTTGGTTTGCATTAGAGGTCCAAACAGAGCAGAAGAAAATTGTGATACAAAAAGAGCATGGTGAGAATCTTGTGGGTTTATTATATGACACTAGATCTTTGGAGATTGTTGTTATGTGCCATGGTTTTCGATCCACAAAGGTTTGTAGTTATAATTCTTGCTCTGATTTATAACATCAATAGTGTCTATAACATGACATTACAGTGGGAGAAACCAGATGAGCTGTAATCATTTGAAAAACGGCAGTCGCAACTACTACAGAAATCTTCAGTTCAACAGCCTCAAAGTCAGTTTCAACCCCAAGGCTTGTCTACGCAGCAAGTTCCTGCAAATCCTCAAAGTCAAATCCAGTCACAACTTCAACCCCAGCTCCGCTACCCATAACATTTCCAACAACCCTCTAAATCTTTATCAGTGAGTTCTTTAAAAAATATATTATTTTAGATATATGCTCTTTAAAAGGATGTCACTTACCCATTTATTTAGAAATATTCAGTATCAGGCTCCTAGATATGCAGGTCACCAATGTACTCAGGTATGTCACTTTTTTATATATTTATAAGCCAAGTTTATGCAAAACTGGTAAAAACTGTTTGCAGTAACAGACAAGAAAATGATGCCATGTTAAAATCTTTTTCTGTAAAACATTTCACCTGGGCCAGTAGTTCTTTTTAGTTATTGTCAAATCTATCTGAAACTTTTCCTCTCCTTTTTATGCCACTTACTTGGCCCTTTTACTCAGCCTAAGAGATTATGCTTACAAGATATGTTTTTATTAATTTATGGATGAAATAATAACAAGAATCCATATATTAATGCCACATATTTTCTCTTTGGTTTTGGTTTGACCTTCCCCAAAAATATATTTTTTCACTGTAGGATCCAGCGTATAAACAATCATCTGCGGTGGCTAGCTCAGTAAATGACACCTCACGATTTCAGCAGGTATATGTGTTCATGTATTCTTCAATGACATCATGCCTGCTCCTTTAATTTCTTTAGCATCACATTTCTTCCCTGGAGCAGGGATTTCAGGGTGCTCAGGAGTGGATGTGGAAGAATAAGCCCACAGGTTCTGAATTTGGAATTCTTTTCGTCACTTTGAAATCATTATCCACTTATATTGTTTTTCCAGGGCTAAGAAAAATCATAATTTCTACTTGTATTTCCATTTTATAGATAAAAAAGAACATGAAATAAAGGCACAAATTATGTCTTACTATCGGGTACGACTCTTTCTGATAACTTTGTAGGGATTGTTAGTTATACTTGTATCGAACTAGAAAACTAATTAGTTATACTCTTTTAAAAAAAAATCTTTTGATGTTAGCCTATTGTAGATATAAAATGTAATATATTTTTATTGGGATTGTTAATAAATATGTTTGTTTGACCATATGTAGGACATCCATCTATTTCCAGGGAAAGAATTAAGAGGTGACAGCTCCGCTCGGTTATCATTAACACTAGTAATATGGTTTGGAGATGAGATTATTATGTACTCGTATGGATTAGAGATGAGACTATTATGTATAATTAAACTAATTTAGATTTATAAAATAAACTTATTTAAAGTTTATGATATAAATCACTTTAAGTTTATTAAATAAACTATATTAAAGTCCATTGAATAAATTTATTTAAGTTAACAATTAAAAAGACTATTATGTATTATTACTTTGATGTTATGTTGCTACTGGGATTGTTGTTTAACAAGAGCATGTAATTTACATATTTTAAAATTAACCGTTCCATTTGCCTATTCTAGTGTAATGTATGTTTATATACAACTATTGCTTAATTATAACAAACTGGTGTTACAATTGATAGAACTGATTGTTAAAATAGGCTATGTGGGCCCCACAAAAAATGGGCCCAACCAGTGGGGCCCACTTTTGAAATCTTGATCGGACCTAATGTATCACTCATTTTTCGTTACATTTGGGACTTTTAGTGTTACAATAGTTGCCTATTCAAACGTTTTCTTCTCTGTTACAATAGATTAGTGAAGTGTTACATTAGGGTGTATTGTAATGCTCGTATATGTAACGCCCATTGGTATTACAATAGACCTAATGCAACGCTTTTTGGGCCTATTGTAACACCATTTAGGCATTATAATAGCCCACTTATGGCGTAGTGTAAATTGCATATTGGCGACGCCGTTTAGGGACCGTAGCTTCAGCGACGACTAACAGCGACAGCTTGTCGCAAATCTAAGTCAGCAATAACTACCCACCGTCCACGTATCTGCGACCAGACTAGCGACCGCAACATCATCGCTCTTTTAGCTACCAAAATAGTGACTGATATTTGTCTCTAGTTTTGCTACCGTTTTAGCTACTGACTTTTGTCGCTATATTTGCGACAGGATTTAGCAACCAGACCCCGTAGCTAATTTTTTTATAACAGGGACGAGTATTAGCGACCAGGCTCGGTAGATAAATTTACTATATATTATCAGCTGCTGCTTTCAGTTGCTGATTTTCAAATTTTATCATAATAATTCACTTGTTTCCCCTGTTTTCCCAACATAGATCATTAACAAACATAGATATATTTACTTTGTCTCAACACATTCAGAACTAGAGATAATTTTTTTCTCAAACATAGATAATCAACTAGAATAAAAATTCAAATGTAAAAGTTAGCATCTAAGAAAAAAAACATCATATGTTTGAATTTCATCTAAGTACGCAATTACAGTCTAGAAACTTTAATTCAACCATAACACACTAAACTTCATCAAACTCGTCATCATGCTCATCATGACCCTCATGACGTGATCCCTGTAATTAACAGATCAAGAAACAAGTTACATATACAATGTATATAAATAACATAAAGGAGTTACTCTCACAAAAAATAAGTTAGCTTTTACTAAACTATTACCTCTGTCTCATTATCACAACGTGCTGCTATTGCCGCCTCCACTGTACGAGCTAATGCCTCGGGATTAATAGCTCCCAAATGCCCTCCTAGTATAAGAAGAAGCTCTTGATTTTGGCATATGGCCCTCACACAATCAGTCGCGGTATAATGAGTAGACAGATGACTCTGTGAATACTGAGTACTACCTGAATCACTGAATGAGCCACTAAATGATGGGCGGCGTCGCTGTCCTTGACCTTTGACATAGTTCTTCTTCACTTCAGAAGCTGTCTCCCATAAATCCTGATAAAAAACGGACGCTCAGTCCCGTCGGGATAACGCTCATCAAGCAAACGACGATAATTATTTTGTTATTATATTAACAAAAAAATTGTTCAAAAATAATTTGGTGTAACATTCTATCAAGTGATGTTGAACTTAACGAAAGAGGATTTGGTATTATTCTAATAATTGATGGTAATCTTAATAAAAATTATTTGAGCTTTCAAAACTTATTACCGCTATATTAACAACATCAGGCATGCCATCACGAGTGGCGACGTTCACATCCACCCAGTCGACTGGAACCCCCTGAGATTCAGACTCTTGTACCAAATATAATCCCATTACTACATATTAAATATGTGACACTATTTCATGATTATTGTTAGGTCCCAATTTGTTTGTAGAAGGGGGGTTGAATGCAAACAATACCGTTTCGTCGAATAAAATGCGGAATAAAATTGTGAAACAAAATTCAAGTTAAATAAAACTTTTATTAAACTTGAAAGGTGTTACAACTACGGTATCGATTACAAGGGTTTAATCTCAAATCAATTATTACAAATTTAGAATAAATTCGACATGAACTTTTTCTATTTTTGTAATTAAAAGATCAAATGCTAAAAGCGATTTGAGATTAAGTTCTAGGGATTTTAATCCGCTAGATTGATATACAAGAACAAGATAAGTAATTCTAGTGGTTTGGATTTAACATTAACAAGCTAGAATATTTGATCTTGAATAAGCAGATGGAAGATGAAATATTTTGTCTTTGCTCTCTGCTTTTTCTTGTTCTGTGTTTTTGGCTGCTCTGTTTTTGCTGTGTTATTTTGAGATGATGTCTTCTGCTTCTATTTATCAAAACAGTCGAAGTTGTTGAACTGCAGTGACAATCTTTTTAAGCTTGAATGACTTTCGGTGAGACAATCTTATTAGAGCTAGGAAGACAATTAAAATGAACTAGCAAGACTTTCGGTATGACTATTGATTGTCATACCGATTGTCATATTAGTTCAAATGAAATTGTTTTTCTGAATACTTAATTGATTTTATTCTAATTGAAAATTCTATCAATTCACTTAACTGAATTAGCAAGACATTCGGTATGACTATCAATTGTCATACCGATTGTCATGCTAGTTCAATCAGTTGTCTTTTTAGAATTATCACAGATTTTAATCAATTAATATTCTGAAAATCCTTAATATTAATTCTAAATTAATTAATCACTTTAATTCAATTAATCAATAAATTAATCCTTGCAGATAGAATTTATTTTCTTAATTAAATTATATGACTTAATTAAATTAATAGAGAATTAATACTATCTCTGAGCAGCATCCATTCTTCAGACAATCTTCGAGACTTATGAATCAATTCCGTCACTTCAACGCTGACACTCGATGTACTGTCTGGTTCATGAGTGACTAACTTTCGTGACGTTTCTTCATGTCTTGACTTTGTTGTTCTGATTGAATCCTTGTAATAAATGATACCTTGACGAGATCTCTGTCACTTGATTAATTCCACGATCTTGATTTATATCACTGAGGCATGATCAACTTCTTGAACTTCTTCCAGTGAATCTTCAAGACTGCAGATGAACAATGTTTCTTTATTCTTTGACAGATGTTACTTTGTGAGATCTCTCTGATGCTTGATCCACTATTTACTTATTACATTCTTATTTGAGTTGAGTTAAATACTCGAATAAACGAGTAGGCTATGACATATGCCTTTCAATCTCCCCCTATTTGCTTGTTAGACAATAACAACAAATACCTAGAGGATAACTCAACTAACAAATAAGAAAAAGATATGAACAGTAATGTAAAGTAAATAGCAGAAAAGTTCTGGATTATATTTAACATTTTCCAGATTCCAAATGAAATTTACAAGTGAATACAAGATAGATGTTCCTCTAGCCTGAACATATAACTACATTAGACTATCTTGATTCATAACGCTCTAATCATATTACATTGAGTTTTGAGCTAATTGACTTTAGTTGTCTTCTCTTCTGACTTCACCTTCTTCTAAATCTTGAAGCAATTCCTTGTCAAAAACACGATCCTTTTCTGAAGTGAAGCTTGCAGGTCTGACTGGTTGAACTCCAACTGTCTTCAACTTATTCTTGAGTTGATTGTACCTTTTAACATTCTTCTCACAATAAGCTTGAATCAAGTCAGCAGCTTGAGTCTTCAACATGGATGAATATCCAGCTGTTCTCAAATGATGTTCCATCCAGACCAGATGCTTAGCTGAGTAGTCTTTAAGAGATTGTACATCTAGCTGACAGATTTGAAGACAATCAGACTTAAAGAATCTCACTTGATGAGGATTGTTGACCACTTGAGGACTAGCCCTGCTGGCAAACTCTTTAAGTCTTTCCCGAAGAACTTCATTCAACTCTGAGCTTCTTTTCACTTTGTTTAAAAGAACCCAAATCTCTGACAACGAACGATTCTCGAATAGATGAAGTGACACCTTGAATGATCCTTCACTCTGACAATATACAAAAATGCTCATCTCATTTAGGGATCTATCAAAAGCAGCTGTGATCCTTGAGACTTCAGTCTTGATAGCATTCATGTACATGTCATTGTTAGGATTTGAGATTTCCAGCTTGTCCAGAAGATGTAAGAACTGCCTATCATTGTTAGTGCATAGCTGAGGCATATCGAGTACTCTCCTAGCTTCATCCCACTTTTCACCAATCTTCAGTTTGACATCTCTTCTCCTTTCTTGAGCTTTAATGTCATGAAGACGTTGCTTTTGAAGAGTTTCTGTTCTTTGAATGTCTTTTCTCCTGTCAATGATCTGTGAGACCTTCTTAAGTTCAGCTTCTTTTCTTTGCATCTCTGACTTTTCTTTCTGAAATTCTTTCTCAAACCTAGGATCCACTGTATCTTCTTCTTCCCAATCTTCAAAATCACTTTCTTCTTCAGCTTCAAATAACCCATCTTTATCTTCCTGAGCTGGTTCAGTGGGAATGTCAAAAATATCGAAGTCATCCTGTTCTCCACTGTAGTAGGCATCATCAGCCTTTCCTTTATCTCCAGCAGAAGTATCTTTTTCTTTCCCTTTGGAACTCCCTCCTTTCTTCTCCCCCTTAGTTGAGGGATCCTCTACAGACTTTCCTTTGAAACCTCCACCACTTCCAGAGCCTGATCCTCCACCAGACGGTCCTTCAAAATAAGCTCTTTGTTCTTCATTAGGGCAATGAGAATTCTTGATCATGTAATATAAGTGCTTCATGCCTTCATTCAGATGTTCCATGCCCGTCTCGATCTTTAGAAATCTTGAGTTGTCTAGTGAATGATTCATCTCAACGAGGTCTTCAAGAGAAGTCATTCTTGTATGTAGGGAGCAGAAGTTGGATATGTCATCAGCTGATAAGTTTGGAGTGTCCTGAATAGAATTGAGCTTTGGTATTACAGCAGTCTTTAAATCTGAGATGTCATTCTTTATGATCGCAAGCTGATTGTCGACAGAGGTGGAAGAAGAAGACCGTTCAACCACTTGTGCTTTGAATGCTTGAGCTTCAGCTTGACTTTTGGCAAGTTCTTCTTTCAGGGCAGCAATCTGAGCTAACAGGTTGACAGTATCAGTGTCTGTGTGTGCTCTCACCTGAATTTCACTCATATTTGGTTCACTCATCTCACGTGCATGTGTTTCTCTCAATATGATTGCTCGTGAGGAGTCTTCCAATTGCTGTTCTTGTGTACCTGCATAAAAAATCACCCTAGCCTCTTCAAGAGAGGTCAGTGGTGGTGCAATGGGAATTCGCGAGTCCCGATCCTCAGTCAATGCTATCAAATCTTTTGGAATAGATGTCTGAATTGCTTCAGGGATAGATTGACCGAGTTGCCCTCCACTTTCTCCAGATAAATCTGCGAGTGGAGAATCCCATAAGGGAGCCAGAGGTGTTTGATCTGGGAGGGGAGAAAATGACTCTATTAAAGATGGCGGAGAGTCAGATTTTCCCTCTGAAGCATGTGAATGCTCTTCTGCCGTAACTATGGCAGGCACTGTAACCGACTCGACGTGCACTCCTCGCTGGGTGTCCTGAGTATTATCTGGGGAAGTGTATGGTTCCATTGTGAGTAATGGAATTGTGCTTGACTCAGTACAAGATGCCATGGCCCGATGGCGAATTTCAATAGATGCATCCTGTTGAGAGAATGCCTCTAGTAACTGTTCATTGGCCATTTCAAAGTCCATGTCCTGTTGGGAGGACAAGGATGGGCTTTCAGATGCCTCAGAATAGGTTTTTCTTTTCTTAGGAGGAGGCAGAGCTGAGGGTTCACTCAAATTTGACATTGTACTACTTCCTAGTAATCTTCTGGGTAACATTTTAGACAGTGGGGGAGAGGGTGAGATAGAATGAGACTCTGTGTTTGGCTCTATGACCTGGGATTGAAGCTGTGGTTCTACAACTTCATGGTCAGCCCTATCAACCACTGAGGGTCTGTTAACAGAAGTAGGAAGAGAGTGAGAGTGAGAGTGAGGAGTTACTACCTGTAATGGAAGAGCCTGGGTGGCTTGAACCACTGGAGGTTGAGGTTGCTGTTCATGGCCGGGAAGATTAAAAATAGGCAAGGGAATATAATTGGCCATGAAAGCAGATACAAGTACTGGTACTTGCATAAATTTGAAGGTTGTGTCTTGGCGAGTGTAAATCTTTTTACTAACTGGTGGGGGTTTGGTTACAGCAGAGTTAGCAAAAAGTGATTTGTGTTCAGGGGTGAGTAGATGATCTGCTATGAGCATAAGAAAACGAGCATAGTAACATGATACCCTACGATTTGTAGAATGATCACGTAAAGCAGAAGTTAGACGTCTCAGGAGAATGGGAAAAAGTAGTTTGCCAAAATTGATCCTTTGATTGAAAACAACCGCAAGACCAATATACTGCAAGGTGGAAGTAATGTTATGAAAATTAGATTTTGTGCAGTTGGCAAACACTTTGGAAAGTGTATCGAAGAAAATATCCCATTCAGACACCAAATTTGATTTAGAAAGTTTGGTTAAATTGATCACCCCCTGATAGTGAATGGCATTGAAAAAATTTGTGATATCATTTTCAGAGGGTAAATTACAGAAATTGTCTAGTGGAAAATTTAAAGCACGATTGACGACTGTTTCATCAACTACATACTGTGTGTTTGCGATGGTGAATGAAAAAGATTTTGAATCATCGGCCACAGTAGAAGTTGTGCAAATCAGTCTAAGAAGATCGACGTTTAAAATCACATTTGATTTAATAGCAGAGCTAACAATCGAATGATCATTTAAAAATCTAATCCACGGCTTAAATTTTTCAACATCACATTTTTCCGGATTAAAATAACCAACTTGATTATGCGCGACAATTTGGAAATTGAGAGCCATTTTTTTAAAAGAAAAATAATAAGACACAAGCTTTTCAGAATTTTAAGAATAATATTAAGAAAATTCGAATTAATTAAATTAATTTAATAATTCGAATTAAATTAATTATAATCGAAAAATTTAGACCGAAATGTATCTCGTTAAAATTCTTAACTCACAAGCACAATTTTGATACACCAAAAGACACAAGTAAGAAATTAAAATTAAAATGGAATTTGAAGGGGCAATTTGATTTTAATTTGATTTTTGCGTTTTTTATAATAATTTTTATTTTTTTTAAGAAAGTTTCAGCAGCACTTCTTTATGTATATACTTGTATGTATATATCACAAAGTGATGATTAAGTGTGCTGAGTAAAAACTCGAGCAAAGAAATGAATCAGATTTTTTTTTTTTTTTGATTTGGTTTGTCTTGTTCGAGGAGAGAGAAGAGAGTAAAAGAGGAGAGAAAACTGTTAGAATTTTTAAGAAATGAACTGCTAGGTTGAAAGTGATTCAAAACAATACAGCAACACCCTTATATAACAGCTGGTATGACAATCCGGGATTGTCATACCGATTGTCATACCAGGCAAAAGAAGAAAAATAAAACAAATAAAAAGAGTATTAAAAATATAACTGGTATGACAATCTGATAGTCATACCGATTGTCATACCAGTACAAAATAATTCTGATATTAATTTTATTACTGGCATGACAATCAATAGTCCTACCGATTGTCTTGCCAGTTATAAAATTAATCTGATATTTTAAAATAAGCAATCATTATATACTAAAATGATTTTCAGCAAGACAATTTTAATTGTCTTGCCGATAGTCTTTGCAGTATTAAAATAAAATGAATATGTACAGACATCTAATTAAGTACTGAACCTTCATTTCAAAAATAGTAAAACTGAAATAGTAAAACTGAAATAGTAAAACTTATAATTTTTACAGAAACAAAGATAATATATCAGAATTAATTATTTTTATTCCAAGAAATAGATTTCTGTTGAATTTTAGCAAATAAAATTCATAGAAAAATATTTTTAGAGGAAATAAAATATTCTGAGATATTTTCAATTAACAAGTAGAGTAAATAACCATAGATAAGATAATATATATTACATAGAAATAAGCAAGAAATATGATAAAATGATAAAATAAATTTGCAAATGAATTTTTTTATTTATGAAAAATTTATTTGTAAATTCATTCAAGAACAGATTCCAGATATTAATTAAGTTAATCACTAAAACTATTTAACATGCCCAATTTACCAACTAATCTGGTAAATGTGGATTCGTCAAGTGGTTTAGTGAAAATATCTGCTATTTGTTCTTCTGTTGGAACAAAAAATAGTTCAACAGTACCATTCATGACGTGCTCTCTAATAAAATGATACCTGATGTCAATGTGCTTTGTCCTCGAGTGCTGCACAGGGTTGTTGGTGATGGCTATTGCACTTGTATTGTCACATAAAATAGGAATCTTGTTCAATACAGAGCCATAGTCTCGTAGTTGATTCCTAATCCACAAGATCTGAGCACAGCAGCTTCCAGCAGCAATATATTCAGCCTCGGCCGTTGAGTTGGAAACTGTTTGCTGTTTCTTGCTGTACCATGAGACTAGCCTGCTTCCTAGGAATTGACAACTTCCTGAGGTGCTTTTCCTATCAACAACACTTCCTGCGTAATCTGAATCTGTATATCCAACAAGGTTAAAACCAGATTCTTTAGGGTACCAAATACCTAGATTTGGTGTTCCCTTAAGATATCTTAAGATTCGTTTAACAGCAACGAGATGAATATCTCTAGGATCCGCTTGGAACCTTGCACATAGGCATGTAGCATACATAATATCTGGTCTACTTGCAGTAAGATAGAGTAACGAGCCAATCATACCTCTGTAGCTTGTGACATCTACCTTAATGGAGTTTTCACATGGTCCAAGCTTGACAGCTGTAGTTGATGGAGTCCTTGCTGATGCAGAATCCTCTAGATTGTACTTTTTGAGGAGTTCCTTGAGATACTTGGATTGACAAATAAATGTTCCATCTAACCTTTGATTTACTTGTAATCCAAGAAAGAACTTCAGCTCTCCCATCATGCTCATTTCAAACTTGCTGTGCATTAACTTAGCAAATCTCTTACAGAGATTATCATTAGTAGACCCAAATATTATATCATCCACATAGACTTGGACTAATATAGTATCATTCTTATGTTTTTTAGAAAAGAGAGTTTTGTCTATGACACCTCTAATAAAGCTATTTTCAATAAGAAATTCAGAGAGAGTGTCATACCATTTTCTTGGTGACTGTTTTAGCCCATAGATAGCCTTGAAAAGAAAGAAGACAAAATCCATATGATCTGGATCTTCAAAACCAGGAGGTTGCTCTACATATACCTCTTCATCCAACTTTCCATTCAGAAAGGCGCTCTTGACATCCATTTGATAAACTTTAAAGTTTGAAAATGCTGCGAATGCCAGAAATATCCTTATGGCCTCAAGTCTAGCCACTGGAGCATAGGTTTCATCATAATCAATACCTTCAGCTTGAGAATACCCTTTAGCTACCAGTCTTGCCTTGTTTCTTGTAACCACACCATCTTCATCTAGTTTATTCCTGAATACCCACCTTGTACCAACAGCTTTCTTGTGTACAGGCCTAGGTACCAGTTTCCAGACTTGTTGACTTTCAAACTGATTGAGTTCATCTTGCATAGCAATCACCCAATCTGGATCAGTTAGTGCTTCTTCAATTTTCTTAGGTTCTATCTCAGAAAGAAATCCTGAGAACAGACACTCATTTTGAGTAGCACGTCTAGTTCTGACTCCAACATCTGGATCACCAATAATCAACTCAAAAGGGTGAGCTTTATTCCAGACTGTCTGTCTTGGAAGATTTGATCTTGATGATTCGCCTTGAAATTCATTGTGATGTTGTGTCCTACTAGATGATCCTTCAGCATCTCCCCCTGAGTTGTTGCCATGTTGACTTGAAGATTCTCCGTCAGTAGCAGTGGTATCTCCATTGTTTCCAGAGTTTCCATCACTATTACCTTGAGTATTATCAGGATTAACAGGTTCTTCAACAGCAACAACCTCAGGTTCTTGACCATGTTCTGACTCTGAATCTGACATATCATCAAACTTCAGTTTCTCAGAAGGATCTTCAGTTTGGATACTAGGGAGTTTAGTGTCATCAAAAGTAACATTGACACTTTCAGTTACTTTGTGTTGATCAATGATATACACTCTATATGATCTTCTTCCATATCCAACAAAAATACCCTCATATGCCTTTGCCTCGAACTTACCACGACGATCATCTCCATCCTTGAGCACGAAGCATCTGGCACCAAATACATGAAAGTATTTGATAGAAGGTTTCTGTTCATTCAAAATCTCATAAGGAGTTTTCATGAAGTCTTTGTTGATTAGAGTTCGATTCTGAGTATAACATGCAGTATTGACAGCTTCAGCCCAAAAGTACATTGGAAGACCTGATTCATTTAACATCGTTCTTGAAGCTTCAATCAATGTACGATTCTTCCTTTCTACCACTCCATTTTGCTGAGGGGTTCTAGGAGCTGAAAATTGTCTGGTAATCCCTTTGTCTGTACAGAATCCATTTAGAAGTGCATTCTTGAATTCTGTTCTATTATCTGACCTTATTGCTCTAACAGGGACGTTAGAATCTAACTCAATCATCTTGATATGATCAATCACAACTTGTGGTGTTTCATCCTTAGAGTGAAGAAATAAAACCCACGTATACTTGGAATAGTCATCAACTATCACAAGACAGTAACACTTCTTTGACATAGAAAGGATATTAACTGGTCCAAATAAATCCATGTGCAATAATTGCAGAACACCAGTTATGGAAGATGTGTCAGTGCCTTTGTGACTTGCTTTCTTTGACTTTCCTTTCTGGCAAGCCTCACATAGTCCTTCTGGAGAGAATTCCAGCTGAGGCAGACCTCTTACCAGTTCTCTTTTGACAAGAGAATTCATTGTCTTGAAATTGAGATGGGAAAGTCTCTTGTGCCATAGCCAACTCTCATTTGACGATGCTTTTGCATAGAAACAATTGACTTCAAGATTGCTTCCAGAGTTCATGTCAGCTACGAACAGATTTCCTTTCCGTATTCCCATTAAAGAGGGTTTTTCACTTTTCTTGTGCAGAATCTGACACTTCAGCTTGTCGAATAAAACATTGTAGCCGTTGTCACAGAACTGACTAATGCTAAGCAGATTGTGTTCAAGTCCTTGCACAAGATATACATTTTCAATGATAACATTTCCAGCTTGCAAACAGCCATATCCCTCCGTTAAACCTTTGCTGTTATCTCCAAAGGTAACCACTGGGCCAGCTTTCTCAACCACATTTGATAGCAGGGCTCTATCTCCGGTCATATGTCTTGACGATCCACTGTCAAGAATCCACACTACCGGTTGTACCTGTTTAATGCCCTGCAATACAAATGGATTAGAACTTCTTCGGAACCCAAGCTTGGCTGGGTCCGGCATACTTGTAAAATTGGCCTTTATCAGGCAAAACAACATTCTTAATTTCACTATTCTCAACATTCTCAATGACTGAACATTTGACCTTTAAAACAGCCTTATCAGATTTATGTTTAGGCTTAGGCACAAATGTCTCCTTTCTAACTTTAGGAGGACTAGCAGTCTTAGACCTATCATGCTTTCTATTATTCACATGCTGACGAGGAGTAGTCTTATCATTAGAAGCATGCTTACCATTAAAATAAGCAAACAACAGATTAAAAGCACAAGACATACAATCAGGAACACCACATGCTTTATGAGAAGGATTAACAATAGGCAACTTATGCATGGTAGACATGGCATTTGTGCTATCCAACTCATGTGTGTCTGAGTTAGTCTCAGTTGCTTTCACAACCTTGACTGGAACTTTTGACACACTTGACTTGGAGACAGTTTTCCCATTAGCATTATCTTCAGCACGAATTTCTTCTTGAATAATAAAAGAGGTCTCATCAAATGGTTCAGCAATTGATTCCTTATAGAGGGGTTCATCAACACCCTTAAGCACATGTGGTACTTCCCTGCCTTTAGCACATACATGAGGAGGGGAGTTTATGCCTAATTTTCCAATAGCAGCATTGTAATCATAACCTATTCCATGTGTTTGATTAACAGCTTGCTTATTGTAAAACTCTTTGGACTTCGAACAAGAATTAAAGTAAGCTTTAACCTTAGCCTCAAGACCAGTGATCTTGTCTTTGAGAATAGTTTCGAGTTGTCTATAACAGTCAACTCTATTCTCTAGAAAAGATACTTGGTCTTTAAGTTTATCTTGATTAATGTGCACAAGTCTTAATTCATTGACCTCTTTCTCAAGGTCTTTGATTTGTTGATTTAACAATTCATTATCACGACGAGCACAATCTAAGTTACCTCTTAGATGATAAACCATTTCAGCATCAGAAAGTTTTACCTCTTTTCTTGACGATGAGGTGCTTGCATCACTAGCCATGAGAGCAAGATTCCCAACTTCTTCATCTTCACTGTCAGTATCATCCCAACTTCTTCCCTTTGCCAGGTACGCCCTTTCAGATTTACTCTTCTGATTAGAATCATAAGAGTTCTTCCTTGCCTGTTTTGGCTTTCTGCATTCTGTGGCAAAGTGTCCCAACTCATTACAGTTGAAGCATCGGATGGTGCTTCGATCAACCATCCCTGTTTTATACCCACCACTGCTGGTGTTAGAGGATGAAGATCCACCTTTCTGGAATCTGTTGTAGTTGGACTTGTACTTGAACTTGGGATTCCTTTTGAATCTGATATTTGAGAATCTCTTGACAATCAGGGCCATTGACTCATCCTCCAATTGCTCCAGTTCTTCCAAGGAATAATAATCATCTCCTGATTGATTGGTAGTAGGAGAATCAAATTCTGCTACTATAACATTGTCTTCAACCTTGGAAGACTGTACCATTCTGTCTGACTGTTGAGATTGTTGTTGATATAGTGGTTGTTGTTGTTGTTGTTCATCAGCTACCAGAGCAGTAGACGTGCTGACCACCCTTCCTTTCCCGTAAACCTCCTTCTGCTGAATCTGCTCCAACTCATAAGTCTTTAACACACCATAGAGCCTTTCCAAAGAAATCTCACTCAGATCTCTTGCTTCTCTTATGGCAGTGATTCTATGTTCGAGATGAGTTGGCAGTGTCAAAAGGAACTTTTTGTTGACCTCCCTGATGGAATAGTAATTACCATTAATATTCAGGTTATTGATCAATGCATTGTACCTCTCAAACACTTCAGTGATTCCTTCTCCTGGATTGGATTTAAAGTATTCATACTCAGAGGTTAGGATTTCTAGTTTGTTCTCCCTAACTTCCTCTGTGCCTTCATTAATAATCTCAATAGTTTCCCAGATATGTTTGGAATCTTTACAATTCATCACATGTCTATTCATTAGGGGATTAAGGGAATCTACTAAGATTAATTGAAGGCTAGCATCCAGGGAAGATTCTTCTATTTCAGCAGGAGAGAAGTCCTCAGGATCCTTCACATAAGTTCTCGCTTGGGTGATCACCACATCATTCTCTATTACCTCTGGTTCAATAACCATAGGTATTTTTGGACCCTTCTTCAACACTTGCAAATATTTGGGATTAGCAACCTGTAAAAACAGTAGCATCTTCTTCTTCCACATCACATAATTTTCTTTATCGAAAAGTGGAATTTTAACGGTTCCAACTTTTTGTGTAGTCATTATGAATTTTTGAGTGAATAAAAATTCAAGAAGTGAAAGAAACACAAAAGTCTAGGATCTAGATTTGTACGTTAATCAGAAGGCTCTGATACCAATTGTTAGGTCCCAATTTGTTTGTAGAAGGGGGGTTGAATGCAAACAATACCGTTTCGTCGAATAAAATGCGGAATAAAATTGTGAAACAAAATTCAAGTTAAATAAAACTTTTATTAAACTTGAAAGGTGTTACAACTACGGTATCGATTACAAGGGTTTAATCTCAAATCAATTATTACAAATTTAGAATAAATTCGACATGAACTTTTTCTATTTTTGTAATTAAAAGATCAAATGCTAAAAGCGATTTGAGATTAAGTTCTAGGGATTTTAATCCGCTAGATTGATATACAAGAACAAGATAAGTAATTCTAGTGGTTTGGATTTAACATTAACAAGCTAGAATATTTGATCTTGAATAAGCAGATGGAAGATGAAATATTTTGTCTTTGTTCTCTGCTTTTTCTTGTTCTGTGTTTTTGGCTGCTCTGTTTTTGCTGTGTTATTTTGAGATGATGTCTTCTGCTTCTATTTATCAAAACAGTCGAAGTTGTTGAACTGCAGTGACAATCTTTTTAAGCTTGAATGACTTTCGGTGAGACAATCTTATTAGAGCTAGGAAGACAATTAAAATGAACTAGCAAGACTTTCGGTATGACTATTGATTGTCATACCGATTGTCATATTAGTTCAAATGAAATTGTTTTTCTGAATACTTAATTGATTTTATTCTAATTGAAAATTCTATCAATTCACTTAACTGAATTAGCAAGACATTCGGTATGACTATCAATTGTCATACCGATTGTCATGCTAGTTCAATCAGTTGTCTTTTTAGAATTATCACAGATTTTAATCAATTAATATTCTGAAAATCCTTAATATTAATTCTAAATTAATTAATCACTTTAATTCAATTAATCAATAAATTAATCCTTGCAGATAGAATTTATTTTCTTAATTAAATTATATGACTTAATTAAATTAATAGAGAATTAATACTATCTCTGAGCAGCATCCATTCTTCAGACAATCTTCGAGACTTATGAATCAATTCTGTCACTTCAACGCTGACACTCGATGTACTGTCTGGTTCATGAGTGACTAACTTTCGTGACGTTTCTTCATGTCTTGACTTTGTTGTTCTGATTGAATCCTTGTAATAAATGATACCTTGACGAGATCTCTGTCACTTGATTAATTCCACGATCTTGATTTATATCACTGAGGCATGATCAACTTCTTGAACTTCTTCCAGTGAATCTTCAAGACTGCAGATGAACAATGTTTCTTTATTCTTTGACAGATGTTACTTTGTGAGATCTCTCTGATGCTTGATCCACTATTTACTTATTACATTCTTATTTGAGTTGAGTTAAATACTCGAATAAACGAGTAGGCTATGACATATGCCTTTCAATTATGAACATACTAAATATGATCCATTATTGACACGTAAAACAATTCCATTCATCCATGTATCATGATTACCAACAGAATAAAATATAATCTGATTATATTTTATAGCTTTCTTGCATTCTTTTGAAAGATTATCTTTTGTGCGATCAACACACTTCTGCCAAAATAGAGTAGAATTCGCTGCACTGTGCTCGTCTTTCCACCTATAACGTTTCTGCATTGATATTATAGCGGGTATTAATTCTAAGTCAAATTGTTTAGATAATTAGAGAAAATTAACACATATGCATCACATTGCTGCTACATTGGTAAACAAATTGACATTGCTATCAATTTCAAAAGGATATAACAATTAAGGTCGGAAAAATCAGAACTTTTTAACTAATTGAGTATGCAACTGGTGATGTAAATACTTATATATATAAATTATTTATATAAGACTGAGAGAGCAGGAGAATGATGTTGGTAACTATTTCAAGAACTTTAAGACGACTTTCTAAGATCATTGTTCTAAATTTTGGAGACAACCACTGACAAGGTGTTATAATAGAAGACCATATCATGAATCTCAAAAGACTGCAATATTTATATGTCAGCACAGACAGAGCCAGAACATTGGTTTTCAATGTTACAACTAAATGGAATCGGCCTTTTAAGCTCTTGTGTCTGGAGCTATATAACTGTATAGTGGGTCCGGTATTTCTTGCGTGGATTTTTAAGAGTCTAAACTTCTACAAATATGAACTTAGAATACACTACTTGCATAGCGTTTCTTTTTATGTGCTACGTAAGTTGGTACTTATAACATTTTAAAAAAAACTCTATGTAATATGTCAAAGAAAAAATTGAAAAAAAATAAAATAAAAAATAATACTGAAACATCGTTGTTTTTGAAGGGGATTTCCAAGTTACAAATTGTATAGCATTTTATTAAACGCTATACAAGTTTGTGTATTTCAAGTAGAGAGCAGAGTGGAGTTGAATATGCTATTATGAAAAATAAGGCCTTGGACACCATCAAATATTTAAGGTATATATCCCGCTTTTCATATCGTACATCTGATGCTCAGTGATATCATGTAAACAATTTTAGAAACATGTATTGAGACATTCTACTTATCATAAGCTAGTTTGTATTTACTATTTGATATTTATTTATACATGTTCTTCTTTTTTTAACACAAAAATTTAAGCTAATATGGCTATTGTATATTACTTGATTCATTGTTATTTAGTGCGAGAAGTTAGGTGACAAGGTTGTATTTATCGATCCTTTAAAATAAAAGACAAATGCAGAGTTTATGTGACGCCCTCAATCTCGGGGTTAGGAAATGAGGACCCACACACCTTTAATCTATGAATTAAATAAGCATAAACCCCGATTAGCTACTAACAGGATCAAACATGATAAAGTATGAAACAAGATTATAACTACCAACCATAGAATATAATTTATAACCCAAAATAAAACCAACTTTACATAGTCGATCCTGATTTGGAACTAACCCATTGTATCTTAACAACTTTTCGGCTAAGTGCTTGCTCACTCAAAAACCTGTACTACCTGCTCTGGTAACCGGAAGCCCTCAATACGGTAGGGACCACCAGGTACGCTCTTACGAGTAGTGCGCCTAAGCCTGGCCATCTTCTTGCTTAACTGTCATGGTTAGATTAAAATAAAACATATGAGTATAAACCTCAGCAAGTAACTATAAAATAGTACTACAATACAAAATCCACAATATACTATTTCTGAACTCAGGGCATTCTACTTTATCATTTCTAGGTGGCAAATTTCTATCTTTTGGGCTATGAAAGGGTTTTGGGCTTTCAAGGAATAAGGCTCAAGATAGGGTGAAAGCCGACATTCATCACAAATCATTAATAGGATCACAAATGATCTTTCAAATGGAAAGCGAGAATCTTTTCATCATTGGGAATCAATTATACGATTGATAACAGAATCAAAATCAGGGTTCACAAGCTGTAAGCTACTCAATATCACAATCAACTCTTTTCAAAACATTATATACCATTTTATTTTCAAAGAATCATTCACTGAATAAAATTCAATAATTATGGAACCCTTGATTGGACTACTTTAACTTTTCGATTCATAATAATACGGGTGATCAGCCCGTACCGAACTCTATCCGGTCTTTAAGGTACCAATGGCGTAATTTCAGCCTTAAACTGGACTAGCCCCGCTAGCCTCTTAACATGACTGTGAAAGGAATATGTCCTAAGTCCAATCATGTATGAGGATTTAGGAATAACTTTTATGTAATCTGTTTTGATTTCATTGATATTAATAAAAGACTTGTTTTGTTTTTATTACGGGCTTTATCTATTTAAGTGTTTAAATAAGATATACCATAGTTTAGAGTAAAGCTTTTTATGGATTATGATGAGATCATAATAGTGAGACCTAAAAGATGATAACTCTAAACTTAAATAGTTCCTGGTCGTAGGATTACTAACTGGTAATTAATAATCCGCAAAGATCGGTACATACTATGCTTGCTTCATTATGAAGGATGTCTGTTCTCATAGACATTTGTGTGGTGACACTATAGCTAGTATGTAGGTGCTTATTATAGAATAAGTTCACCGAACATGACTCGCCCAGCTGAACAACTGATGGAGTTCACTCACGTGTTAGCAGTTGTTCACATAGTGATAGTTGTACAAGTATCCTTAGACTTGAGATCATCATAGTCATCTTGTGTACACTGAACTATGCTTTGGTTTAGTTCTTAGTCTCCAGGGATAATTATTAGGGTTCTACTGGGTATAGGAATTTGTACACGAAGATAGTGTATGATCAATAAAGGATCTACCCCTTCCAGTGAAGGAAGCGAATGTTCAAGGCTGATCCACTTATGCTAGTTCAGGAATCTCTGGCCAGAGTGAATGAAATTAGAAAGGAGTTTCTAATTTGCATAGAACTACGCATAGTAAATGGTAAGCAAGTGATTAAATTAGATAGGCTTGACACGAGATCCATGCCTTGTATTTAATCAGGACATTGTAGGGTAGAAGGAGTTTATTGTATGGTAACTATTCACTGAATAGGTTCTTGGTGTTCTAAGCAGTGAATTCATATTATCCGGATAGTCGCGATATGCTGAGAAGTATCCCTCACGATGTAGAATAAATGTGATTAATTAATTAATTATATTTAATAAATTAGAGAATTTATATAAATAATGATAAAATAGTTTTATTATTATTTATTTCTACTACCGGCTTAATATTGAATCTACAAGGTCACACCATAAAAAGAGAATGATTTAATGGTGGAGGAATTAATTATTAATGGCTAATAATTATTTATTTATGAAATAAATAATTAATTGGCAAATTTAATAATTGATTAAATAAGATTTAATTGATTATAAATTAATTAAGAAAAGTTCTTAATATTATTAATTAAAGGATTTAATTTTTGGAAATTAAATCAAGAGAGAGAATTATTTCTAAAGTGTTTAGAAAAATGATTAATAATTAAAAGGTGTTTTAATTATTAATGAGAATAATAAATGGGATAATAATAATAATATTTATGGGAAAATTTCAGCTGAAAATTTTGCCTATAAATATACTATTATAGACCCTATTTTCATAACGAACCCCAAAACCCAAAAAGTTTGGAAAACCCAATTCTCTCCACCTCCTTCCTCCTCCTTAACATCGTTTTCTTGGTGGATACCGGTGGAGTGCTTCACACTTGAGGAGCAACTGCTAAGGATCTCTGATCGTTGTCTCCGAATTATTTTAAAGGTTAGATTCGATCCCTATGTTTTTACCACGATTTATATGCTTTTATTTGGATTTTATATGTGTCAAAGTGTTTTGCCATGCCCCGTTGCGATTAAAATCCAACAGACTGGACTAGTCCCACTAGTCTCTTACGTCTCAATCCAATCCATCAGGAATTCGTTTGGAAAACCTTGTGTTGGAAAAAGAAAGATTTACTAAATCCATTTTATCAATACCAAGAATATGAAATCATTTAGACTCTTTCAAGTTGAAACTCATTCTTAAGTTTAATTTCAAGAATTCAAAGGAAGTGAATAAACCAAAGGTAAGCAAGGTTCAATGCTAAAGATCTTGATCGAATGATAACAAGGTACGCAAGTTAGGGAATCAAAACCGTTTCAAGGATCAATAGGGTATAAGGTAAACAAAGGAGTAAAGGGTCATTACACAAGGGGTTTGTAAAGGTTCTTATAGGGTTTGCAACGGTTCACGGTATTTACAAGTAATCAGGATAAGAAAAGGTTACCAAAGGGTTTGAGCAATAGTCTTATTAATAACAAGTTCACAAGAACAAAAATAGGGTATCTCAAGAATCAATAACATGGGTAAATTACTATAAAAGTTCAATACTCTACATGGCATGAACAATATCCTCTTTATAATCATTTACACAAGTAAGTAGAGTTACTTGCCTGAATTTGCTTTCCTGTTTCATAAAGGTTGAACTACTGCCACCTAGTATACTTTTCCCTTTCCTAGCCTGAATGCCCTCACGCTCCGAATCTACAATTAAAAACCAAAACCTTAATTTGATTCCCACTTGACGTTCCCAGAATGCTTAACATTTCCCTTAATCGTAATAATCTAAGAGTATATATATACTCAACTATAAATACAAGCACGTTTATACCAAAACCCCTATACTTTAACCATATAGACTTTGGATCACATATTGCGATACAAATACGACATATAGCACTTAATCCTTGCATTTTCAACTCTATACTTGAGTTATCATATCAATTATATACCCTTGTAACTAGACGACTCAATTCTTCCTTTTTCAACACTTAATTCGAACCAAAACAATCAAACAAATCACATATCTCTTAGAAATTACACATACATTCACTTAGCATCAAATCAACCACTTTCATATCTATATTCCATTCGGCTATAACCATAAAACACAATCCAAGAATTCAACATTAACATGCAAGTAACAAAATCACATAAAAACTTGAGATCAAGTCACCACTATTCCTTTAAATCATCTTTTAGCCTAAACGCTTACATGCAAAACTCTATCTCGACATGCATCCAAATTCTCATGTCGATTCTTGCTAGTAACTAATGCAACTAGCACATAAACTCACAAAAATCCACTTAATCTCTTTTAACCATAGGATCCATTCGGATTTTTCAAAAGAAACACACATGCATAGATAAATTTTGACATGCACTTACTAGAAACAAATCGAAATCACACCTTTAGTTCGTTTACACACATAAATCAACTTTAATCCCTTAAGATCAAACAAGAACACCCGAATTTCCAACAATCAAGACATGCATCATTTGGAGTTCTTAAACCACATCTCAATCCACTTATTCAAGAATCTCTACAATCAATCAATCAACAAATCATTTTCATCATAAAATCAACTTAATAAATAAGAACCATTCGGTTTTCAAGCAAAACATCACATGCAACTTCTATTTCGATTCTTTAAATCATCAACTAATCAAATTTCTCAATCACTTCTAAGAATATTCATTAACAAGTCATTTTCATCCAAGAAACAATCAAATTTATTTTCTCACAATCAAGGACATATTCGGGTTTTTATGAAATCACCACATGCAAACTTTGAAAATAGATTTTATGATTAGTAGAGCTCGGTAATAACATCATCACTCACCACCGGTTCACCGGAGTTCATCACCGGTGGCGGTGGCTTCACGGTGGTGCCCTCATTCAAGGGTGTCCAATCACAAAACCCCGATTTTCCTTAAAAATCACAGCAACAAACACATGCAAGACATAATCATCACAAAATCACATCATCTTAGTTTTATAAAATAAGAACTCGTCAAAAACCGAACCTAAACACACACACACACTCGCATGCAAGTACCAAATCACATATGCAAGTGAATCAAAGCTTATATATGTAACAAGGATGAAGTTTTATGGAAGAATCCATAAAAATTAAGTGAAGAAGAGAGATGTACCGAGAGGAAAAAGAGAGAGAGAGAGAGAGAGAGAGAGAGAGAGAGAGAGAGACTTCGAGAGTGAGAGAGAAAAATAGAGAGAGAAATGAGAGAATGTGAGAGATGAGGGAGTGGCCGGGTGTAGATAAAGAAAAGGGGGAGGGGAGGGAGTATTTATATTGACTTGGGAGGGTAGTGTGGTCATTGTACCACACTTTTACATTTCTTTTCCTTTTCTCTCTTATTTTCAATCCAAAAACGAATTTAATCAAGAAATAGCTCTCCCGGAAAAGATGAGAATGAAACGAATAATTATTTTAGAATATAGATCTCGAAATTAGCTTTTCATCCATATTTTCGGAATAATTTTTGAGCGAACGGTTGATTAAATACGGATTTTACAAGATTATGCTGAAAATAGCATTTTAGCTCCATAAAATCATTTTAAAATGCAACGATCACGAAATAAATCCTTCTAGCACTTTTAGAAAGTCTCTAGGACTATTTTGAAGGTAACATAACTAGTCTCATGCCTTGACCTTACTCGAATAATTTTATAAAAATGCGTAAAGGTCCAGTAATCCTTATTTTAAATCAAATAATTCCTTAAATCTGTTTAAAAATTAACAGGTCACGTAATCATGCATACAGACAAGCAAGCACACATATTCATACATCACAACTCATATATGATCATAAAATTTCTCTTTTTATTATTATTCCTCTTTTCGCGTATCAGGTCACGTTCTGCCTGACGGCCCGACGCTCAGCGTTTCAATTACGCTTCACAATTACCTTTACCAACCAACACGTCACTAGAACACAATACTTACTTAAACATTCCATTTCACATAAACACACATATTTCATATTTAAACACTTTAATCCCTTTTTTAAGATGGGTTCCGTTCTACCTGACGGCCAGACAACACAGCTTAACCCCTAAGCTGACTCTTTAAATTGAAACACATCTATCTACGCTCCCAGATACTAATATACAATAAAGACAATTAATCATCACTTAATCACATAATTTATATTTATACCACTGAAATCATACTTTATTACGTCGCGAAATTCCCAATCGTTACAGTTTACCTCTATTAGGTAATGCCCAAATATTTCACTCTTGCTCCCCCATGTATATGACCATGCTGGATCTTGTGCCATTTCTATTAGTATAGAATAAATAATAACAGTACAAGTTATGTTGTTTCTATGAGTATATATTAAATAATAACAGTTTAATTTAATCTTCTAATTATAATTGGGAGAGCATGGAAAAAATTATTTAAAATAAATACAGGTCAATTGACACATAAATATATATACACAAAAATACTGATTCATTAACACATAAACCCCAAACAATTTGTATCAATTTGTGCATACACATACATACATACTATATATACAGGTAGAAACCCTAAAAACACCTAACAACTATATACATAATGAGAAGCATAATGAAATGGAGAAGCAGCTATTAATCTATAAACACACAGTAGAGGTGTGAACAACAGATTACTCAGTGATTGACTTGCGACGGAGAGAATCAAAAGCGGTAAAAAAACTGATGGGGAAGAAGACTCAACGCGTCTACTAAGGGGATGTCACATGGTAATTGTAATTCTAATTGTAGTTGTAAAAATAATTTAGGATTTTAATTATGTATAAATATAATTAGTTTATTCTTATATTTTAACATTTTATTTTCACTTTACTTGTTTTTTGTTATATAAATGTGTTAAAATTAAAATTATCTTAAATATTCTTATATATGTTTAAAATAATGAAATCAGTCATGTTAAATTAAATTTTAAAAATAATTTTAAAAAGATGAATAAATTATCGATTAATTAAAAAAAATTAAATATATAAATTTTAATTGAATTTAAAAATAAAGGAATTTTATATTAATACTCCCTCCTTCCCAATTTATCTGTCTCGTTTGACTTTTTATGGTTAAGTACTCAAGTTGACTCAAATTTGACGGTAAATAAAAACTCATTATTTGATTATTTTGAAAAACTGAAAATTTTATATTAAAGTAGATTAAATGTACTTTCTTGTGATTTAATTTTAGTCAAATATTTTCAATTATATACTATATGAATTTTTAAGTCAAATTTTGGTCAGTTTGATCGCAAAAAGTCAAACATGACAGATAAATTCGGAGGGAAAGGGTAATAAACTATACAAGTTTTTAAAATAAACAGGGTTTATAGATACTGGTCGATTTAATATACAAAAATTACATGTAAATGATAATGGAAATTGTATCTAATTGACTTGAACAATATTTATAATGAAGTACAAAGTTTTGTCTATGATTTCTTTATTATTGATATCATGAAATCTCTGCAAACTCTATTACCTTAAATCACAATTATCTCCGTTTTAATAAAAAAATTACTTAAATTTAATTTGATAAAAAAATTATAAATTTAATATATCAATGTGTAATTTTATTAAATATTATAATATTATTGATAAGTACATTTAATCTTCGAATTCTGTAATATATAGGCTAATTACAAATTATATATGTATTCTACTACTTTCATGATTACTTGACTCAACAGGCCCAAAACATTTTCAGTAAAATTTCTCTTATAACTTGCTTAAAGTTCATATATAATTTTTAATATATTAGTTGTGAGTTTTTAATAATAATAACTTTTAATATAAATATCATATTTAAAGTATCAAAAAAATTCATAAATTATATCCAAAAAGAAAATTTGAATATCAGCTATCGTCAATAGCGACCAACTCCGGTAGCTAAAACTGATCAGGTGGCATTAAATCTTTGTGGCAATATTTTATTGGTAAAAATAATATAGCCACTGTATCGGTCGCTAAAGCCTTTGTCTAGGTGGCACTTTCAGCTACCGGGTATGGTTGCTAACAAGAAATGGTAGCTGATGAAAAGTGTGCCAAACTTTCCCGTAATTGAAAATTAGTTATGCGACGTGATAGCTACCGGAATCGGTCACTGATGGTATTAGCGACGCAAATATAGTCTGTCGTAAAAACTCCGTCACAGATGCTTATCTTTAGCTACGGATTTGTCGGTCGCTGATATTTTCGATCGTTGATGGGCCTGTTTCTTGTAGTGAACAGAGTCGCAAGAGTGAGCTAACTAGCTCAGCAAGTCATAATGACAACACTGAGATTAAACAATGATCAATTGAAATGATATTAGGAATCAATTTTCTTGATAAACAATGATTAGAATTGGATATTCACTTTTATTTTAAAAATCAAGGTTAGGCTGCTGATCAGTCATGCACTAACCCCGATCAAGACACACGACTCTGCTCTATATACTGGATCCAAGGCACACATTGGCCTAATATGACCACGAATCTTGTCTAACCACGAATCTGGTCCATATTTAAAAATAATCCAACTCTATAATAACAATATGATGAACAATGTACATCAATAAGCTGAATCATGAACAACATTCATCCCAGAGCATACCGTGATTCATAAGATCATGAAGGTACATCAAGGTAAGTATGAAGATTGGCTTCCAGCCAGGGAAAGAATCAGAAAGTAGAAGACCGAAGGTTTAATGGTCACAAGGATTAGTCTTTTGTTGTACAAGGTATGAAGGTTCGTATGTTAAACAATTCCATTTCAGTGATCTGTGTATGGTATATATGTGGAGTAGTATCATATATATGTGGTTCGTATCTGGGAATTCAACAATCAATGGTTTACAAAGAATAAGGCTTACGGCTCAAAGATCAATAAGAAGAATCAGAGTTTAGGGTTAAGTACTTCAGAGCACTTGCAATATAAGATAAAACTAATTCGAATATATATCAAGAAGGTTCAAGAATTACTTGCAGTATATCAAGGAAGAACGGAAATACTTGCATTTTCTCAATCCGCTTTCACTTCACTTGTACTCGTTTATTGATCTTTACTCACTGACCACTTACTTTCCCTTTCCACATCTCGCTTCTTCTGCTAGACATCACAAGTATTTATCAATACTTATTCTCATCTTATTTTATTCGTTACAAGCTTCTATCTATCCTTCGTTTCACCCAAATCCGACTTACGGATTGAAAGTTATGATAACAACCGTCAAATAATATACACATAAGCTGATTACACATCAATCAGATCACATATAGCACATGACACGTAAGATATTCGATAAAAATAATTTTTCAAAGAAGATTCGGGGTTAAATTGATTTTTCGGGTATTTAATATGAATTTTTGAAAAACAAATACGGAATTAAAATGGATTAACAAATCATTTTATAATAATTACAAGGTTCGAATACCCGAATCTGACTTTAAAATCATTTAATAACAATTACTAAGCCTTGAAAATTATTTAAAATAATATTTTAAAGGTCGAAACTATTTTTCAAAATTTTTAAATCAAGGAAATATTTAAATCTAATTAAATAATCAATTAAAATTAATTAATAACTAATTAAATCAATTAATCAATTAATATTTAAATTATTGACCAATTAAATAATTAATTAAATAAATAATTCAGATTTATTTTTGAATTAAAAATAGTTTTCAAAATTAAAAATAATGAATTTTGAAAATTTAAATAATTAAAAACAATTTTCTGAAAATAAATATAAAAATAAATATAATTTTTGAAAATTTTGGAAACAGGAATCCAGGTTTTGTAAGGTTTGCTAACTACAGGGGGTTAAACTGCAATTTACCCCCTATCTTCTCTCGTCACCGTCCGTCGGCCGGTTGCCATTAATGGCGATCGTCGAGCTTTCTGGCGACCCCTAAAACAGTCCAGAATCATCCCAAGTTAACAAGACATGCTCTTCTCGACACCAGGAACACATCTGTAGGATTATTTCCAACAAACAATAGAGATTTTGGCCGGAAAATTAATTCAAATTTTCCGCTCCCGCTTTAACAAATTTCTGATGAACTCGAATCCCTTATCCTCCGTCCATGACATTTATATTAATAGATTACTTATGAAACGATCTATTTAATGGTGTGATCAATTTAAACTAATAACCTTCATAGTAAAAACGCCCAAATCCAATTAAGAACGCTAATACTACATTCAAACCCTAATTTTTATAAATTCGAGAATCAAACACCCTTTTCTATATGTTATTGAACTCCAATTTCAACAGATAATATACCAAAATGATTAGAATAAAATTATCTACAAGATACAATCATCAAATCACACAAACAACATCAAAATTAAAAATTCATATTTTAATCAAAATTAAATTCGAATTTAAATAAATATATATGAAAATACTTTTGATTTTGGAAGTGAAATTGATTGTAGAATATGAAAGTACTTTTCACAAGTTTCGATTCGATTAGTCACACGCTTGATTTCGATTTCGATAACGCCTTAGTTTTTAGGTTTGATTTTGAAGAACAAGACGAATATTAGGATTTTTCTCTGTAAATTATATAATTTAACTGTTTGCTTATGATTATTTGTATAAAATAAAATACGATAAAGGCTATTTATACTTACGGAATATTGGTACCCTGTTGGATCATGTCGTATATAAATATAGATTACTTAGGCGCTATGTAACAATTAAACCAATCTAATTCGGTACCAGTTTAAGATAATTATCAAAACTGGGCTTTTTATTACACACTTACGATAAGATAATGTAATAGTTTAATCAAGATATCACGTTCCTCGAGAATATGGGTTTTATCGATTTACCGAAACGAATATTGTATCAAAAATTTTGTGTCGGGACCCGCACGGATAAAACCGTACTCCGGATCGAAAAAGTCAAAATACGGAAAATACTCGAAATAATCCAATTAGGTTATGAAGGAGTTTTCCCGAGATTTTCGGGTTGTAAAAACGCAAAAACGGTTGAAGTTGGACGATTTCTGGTTATCCAAAATAGTTTATAATTACTTGGAAAAATAATTTATTAAATCTATAAATGCTTATAAAATCATATAACAACATATAAATTACCAGAAAAATATCAAAATTATATATACTTTATTTTGGACATATAAAAATTAAAATACTCAAATTTTATCACATATAAACATCCAAACATCAATTCCAATTACCAGATGATCCACCAAAATTCACATAATAATTACATAATAATTATTTATTGATAAAAATAAACACGGTATATCCCGGATATTACAGGTTAAGGGTCACAATCGTGGAGTTCTCATACCCAATGGGTTGAGGGTTCATCGGTGCATGTAGTTGATGAAATTGGGGATTCGTCCCTTAAGGAGCGAAGGGATTCGTCCTCTGTGGCTGAGCCTCAGATGACCCTATAGGGTTTCCTCCTTGTGTGGAGGCATAGGTTAAGTGCGGAGGTATCTCCACTGTTGAGGCAATCTCCCGTGATGGGATAGGACTATCAGCTCCACTGTTGTTTCTGCTCCGTGTGTTCACCATAATTGTTGTTGCTTTCCCACAGTCGACGCCAAATATTGTGGAATAAAAATCAGGGTGCGTTAGTATTTAATGCCAGGGTTTATGAGATTCGAGCTTTAATGGCTGCTCTTGTGGTGGGGACTTGTTGGGAATATGTTGTGAACTTGATGATTTCATTAATAAAACACCTTTGTAGATTCAACTTAGTGAAAAATGTAGCACTCGACGGATGATCAAATATAGTCCCGACGGATGACTCAAAATAGTCCCGACGGATGATGATTTGACATCCATCGAGTGAGTAGTTTATGTAACAATAAGTCATGTAGCACATTTCTGCAAACACCTTTGTATAGTTCTGTAGTAGCATATAAGTCATGTTGACTTTAATTAGATATGCAGAATAGGTTGATTAATTATAAATATAAGATGTCTTGTAATTCTGCATAAATGAAATGAAGTCAAGTGTCAAATAGCTACCCGACGGATGATCAACAAAGCTACCCGAAGGATGATCAACAAGGCAACCCGACGGATGATAATAATGTACCCGACGAATGATCAATTCAAACATCCGTTGACAGTGACAACACAGTCACATGCATCGAGTGTTTGCGAAAAGGAATGTGGCAGCCTATTCAACTGGGTTTTTTGAGAATAAAAAAGCATTATCATTTCCATGCTATTATGAAGATATTTAAAGTTGCTGGAATAAAGTAGTGAAGCAGCATGGTATTAGACTTGACAGGTTTTGTTTTATTATCTTTTCTTATTACTATGTAATCTTGGTGATATATAAACCAAGAGTAGCAAATAGAACAACAACAAGACTAAACAAATACACTCAGAGAAATAATTGTAAGCTGTATCCTGTAGCATTTCTCTGTAAGTTTAGTTGTTCATATTTGTAAGCAGCTGTGAGCTATTCAAGCTTCACAGGGTTCTCTTGACATATATATATATATATATATGGTGGATACATTCAAATCCACCAGAAAGTTTTTAAAGACTTGTGTTTTTAATTACTTATGTTTTGATTTATCTAACTTTTCATTCCGCATTTTGCAAATCAAACACTTATATATTATTAAGTTAGAACAATTTTTCTTTAATCTCAAAAAGTAGCCAAAATTACATTCAACCCCCCCTCTGTAATTCTTGTTATATTGTTAGGGACTAACAATTGGTATCAGAGCAAGCTCTTGAACAAAGAGTTTAAAGATCACAACAAACAACAAGATGAACAAGAAGGATGTTGGAGTCAAGATTCCTTTTCTGGACAAAGATAATTACTATCACTGGAAGGTAAAGATGCATCTTCATTTACTTTCTCAAGATGAGGCCTATGTGGATTGCATAGAGAGAGGTCCTCACGTACCAATGAGAGCTACAATTGGAAATGAGCCATCAGTTCCCAAGCCAAGGCATGAATGGTCAGATCCTGATATTGAACAAGTCAGGATAGACAAGAAGGCCATGAATATTTTATTCAATGGATTTGATGGTGACATGTTTGATAACATCATCAATTGCAAGACAACCAAGGAGGTTTGGGACACCATTCAAATAATCTGTGATGGCACTGAACAAGTTAGAGAAAACAAGATGCAGTTACTGATTCAACAATATGAGCATTTCCACTGTGAAGAAGGTGAAACTCTCACTGATATCTTTAGTAGATTTCAAAAGCTACTAAATGCTCTAAAGCTGCATGGAAGAGTCTACCAAACCAAAGACTCGAACCTCAAATTCCTGAGATCCCTTCCAAAAGAATGGAAACCAATGATAGTCTCCTTGAGAAATTTACAAGAATAGAGAGACTGTATGGCATTCTAAAGACTTATGAGCTTGAAATAGAGCAAGATGAAAGAATGGAGAAAGGGAGAAAGAAAGGAGGGTTCATTGCACTGGTTGCTGAGCTAGAGAAAGAGAAGGAGATGAAGATAGAAGTTGTTGAGTCTACTTCAAAGGTCTGTGAAAACAAGGGCAAGGGGCTGGTAGCAGAAAATGAAGATTCTTTGAGCCAAGATGATATGGATGATATTGATGAACATCTTGCATTTTTTTCCAGAAGATTTGTCAAGCTCAAGTTCAAGAAGAACTTTGGAGCATCTAAACCAAATAGAAACATGGTAGATAAATCAAAATTCAATTATTTCAAATGTGGCTTGGCAGGGCACTTTGCCAGTGAGTGTAGAAAGTCTGATTCCAGCAAGAAAAAGTTTGATCCTGTGAATTATAAACAAAAGTATTTTGAGTTGCTCAAACAAAAGGAAAGGGCTTTTATTACACAAGAAAGTGACTGGGCAGCAGATGGTCTGGATGAGGATGAAGATGTCAGCTATGCCAATCTAGCCCTAATGGCCAAGTCTAATGAAACAGAGACAAGTTATTCAAGTAATCAGGGTAACAGAAAGAATCTGTGGTACTTGGATAGTGGTTGCTCAAGACACATTACTGGAGATTCTACCCTGCTCACAAAGTTCAAGGAAAGAGCTGGCCCAAGTATTACTTTTGGGGATGACAACGAGGGTTATACTGTGGGATATGGCTTGATTTCAAAAGACAATGTCATCATTAAGGAGGTTGCCTTAGTGGATGGTCTCAAGCATAATTTGTTGAATATCAGTCAACTTTGTGATAAAGACAATTCAGTAACCTTCACTACATAAGCCTGTGTTGTGACAAATAAGAGGAGCAACAAAGTGGTTCTCACTAAAGTGAGAAAAGGAAATGTGTACCTAGCTGACTTCAACTCATCAAATGCAGAATCTGTTACTTGTCTTCTCAGTAAAGCAAGTCAAGATGAAAGTTGGCTATGGCACAAGAAGCTATCCCATCTAAACTTCAAAACCATGAATGAGCTTGTAAAGAATGAACTGGTTAGAGGTATTCCTCAAATGGAGTTTTATAAGGATGGACTGTGTGATGCTTGCCAAAAGGGAAAGCAGATCAAAGCATCATTCAGAATGAAGCTTGATTCAACAATTGAAGAACCTTTGCAACTCCTACACATGGATTTGTTTGGACCAGTCAATGTGTTGTCCATCTCAAGGAAAAGATTTTGCTTAGTAATTGTAGATGATTTCTCAAAGTTCTCTTGGACATATTTCTTAAAGTCTAAAGATGAGGCTAGTGAAATCATCATCAATCACATAAGGCAAGTCAACAATCATCCTGATTTCAAAGTTAGAAGAATCAGGAGTGACAATGGAACTGAGTTCAAGAATTCTGTTATGAGAGTATTTTATAAAGAGAATGGGATTATGCATGAGTTTTCAGCAGCAAGAACTCCACAACAAAATGGAGTAGT